>NC_091189.1:41535103-41579177 GCF_040958095.1 Procambarus clarkii
GGTGATCATGTCCCCCCTAACTCTTCTGTCTTCCATCGAAGTGAGGTTTAATTCCCGTAGTCTCTCCTCGTAGCTCATACCTCTCAGCTCGGGTACTAGTCTGGTGGCAAACCTTTGAACCTTTTCCAGTTTAGTCTTATCCTTGACTAGATATGGACTCCATGCTGGGGCTGCATACTCCAGGATTGGCCTGACATATGTGGTATACAAAGTTCTGAATGATTCTTTACACAAGTTTCTGAATGCCGTTCGTATGTTGGCCAGCCTGGCATATGCCGCTGATGTTATCCGCTTGATATGTGCTGCAGGAGACAGGTCTGGCGTGATATCAACCCCCAAGTCTTTTTCCTTCTCTGACTCCTGAAGAATTTCCTCTCCCAGATGATACCTTGTATCTGGCCTCCTGCTCCCTACACCTATCTTCATTACATTACATTTGGTTGGGTTAAACTCTAACAACCATTTGTTCGACCAATCCTTCAGCTTGTCTAGGTCTTCTTGAAGCCTCAAACAGTCCTCTTCTGTTTTAATCCTTCTCATAATTTTTGCATCGTCCGCAAACATTGAGAGAAATGAATCGATACCCTCCGGGAGATCATTTACATATATCAGAAACAAGATAGGACCGAGTACAGAGCCCTGTGGGACTCCACTGGTGACTTCACGCCAATCGGAGGTCTCACCCCTCACCGTAACTCTCTGCTTCCTATTGCTTAGATACTCCCTTATCCACTGGAGCACCTTACCAGCTACACCTGCCTGTCTCTCCAGCTTATGTACCAGCCTCTTATGCGGTACTGTGTCAAAGGCTTTCCGACAATCCAAGAAAATGCAGTCCGCCCAGCCCTCTCTTTCTTGCTTAATCTTTGTCACCTGGTCGTAGAATTCTATCAAGCCTGTAAGGTAAGATTTACCCTTCCTGAACCTATGTTGATGGGTTGTCACAAAGTCCCTTCTCTCCAGATGTGTTACCAGGTTTTTTCTCACGATCTTCTCCATCACCTTGCATGGTATACAAGTCAAGGACACTGGCCTGTAGTTCAGTGCCTCTTGTCTGTCGCCCTTTTTGTATATTGGGACCACATTCGCCGTCTTCCATATTTCTGGTAGGTCTCCCGTCTCTAGTGACTTACTATACACTATGGAGACACACACACACACACTATGTGTGTGTGTGTGTGTGTGTGTGTGTGTGTGTGTGTGTGTGTGTGTGTGTGTGTGTGTGTGTGTGTGTGTGTGTGTGTGTGTGTGTGTGTGTGTGTGTGTGTGTGTGTATGTGTGTGTGTGTGTGTGCGTGTGTGCGTGTGTGTGTGTGTGTGTGTGTGTGTGTGTGTGTGTGTGTGTGTGTGTGTGTGTGTGTGTGTGTGTGTGTGTGTGTGTGTGTGTGTGTGTGTGTGTGTGTGTGTGTGTGTGTGTGTGTGTGTGTGTGTGTGTGTGAGTGTGTGAGTGTGCTGAACCTTGCAGTAACCTTACGAGAGACACAACCTAGCGGATATAGTGATATTAGTCTGATGACAACACCACAGTGTTTTATACATGGCCACAACATTTAACAACACAGGCAAACGCTGACACATTGGTTGTTGACATTGTATGGACTCATTACAGACAGACACACTCAGAACCCACCTTCAATAAGACTCTGGCAGCTCAGCTGAAGAGGTTGACAGCAGCAAATGATTGGTGGAAATCCGGTAGTTCTAAATCTTTACAGGGAATTAGACCCCACAACCCCAGGGTCAGGAGTCATTGTGCACGACCTTCAGTCACCTCTAAGCTGCAGCTTACACCTCAGCTCGGTCTGGCAACTCATCATACACTGACGAACCCGGGACCATGGTCTCCTGGTCTCCTGTCACATCTGTGATACAATCAACATCTTCTCCCACACTCTCAGTGGCAACACGCGGGGTTGATACACTCTCAGTGGCAACACGCGGGGTTGATACACTCTCAGTGGCAACACGCGGGGTTGATACACTCTCAGTGGCAACACGCGGGGTTGATACACTCTCAGTGGCAACACGCGGGGTTGATACACTCTCAGTGGCAACACGCGGGGTTGATACACTCTCAGTGGCAACACGCGGGGTTGACAGTTTCAGCTGGACACATGGACTAGGTCAAGAACTGTGAGCAGCTGGGGACGAGGGTCTCCTGGAGCCACTGAGAAGCAAGACTCAGGGAGCGCACGTTCACAAGGTGCCCAAGACACCAGACACACACACCTGCTCGCACAAGGACCAGCCCAAGACACCAGACACACACACCTGCTCGCACAAGGTGCCCAAGACACCAGACACACACACCTGCTCGCACAAGGACCAGCCCAAGACACCAGACACACACACCTGCTCGCACAAGTAAGCACCGAAGGCCCCCCCCAATCCATCAGCCAGCAGCGCACGTTCTCGCCATCCACCAATCAAGAGCACATAGCCAGCTGCTGCATCATGAACCTGAGCGTCGCCCTGAGCGCCGTCAGCGGCAGGCGAGGGTGGTGCGCAACCTTGACATTGCGAGCGGTGAGTGTGCAAGGCGCTGGTGGTGGTGGTGACGCAACGCGCACCAGCTGCACCCTCTTGCAAGAGGCTTCCCTCAACTGCTCTTGTGCTGCGACTTCGGTTCACACCTTGAACTCTACAGGAGCGTCTCTCTCTTAGTTAATATTTGCCTCGTCTGGGTACACCTGGGCACGCCAGGTGGTACACGAGGGCACCTGGGCACGCCAGGTGGTACACGAGGGCACCTGGGCACGCCAGGTGGTACACGAGGGCACCTGGGCACGCCAGGTGGTACACGAGGGCACCTGGGCACGCCAGGTGGTACACGAGGGCACCTGGGCACGCCAGGTGGTACACGAGGGCACCTGGGCACGCCAGGTGGTACACGAGGGCACCTGGGCACGCCAGGTGGTACACGAGGGCACCTGGGCACGCCAGGTGGTACACGAGGGCACCTGGGCACGCCAGGTGGTACACGAGGGCACCTGGGCACGCCAGGTGGTACACGAGGGCACCTGGGCACGCCAGGTGGTACACGAGAGCACCTGGGGAGAACCTGGGCACACATTGGGGCACAAGACCTCCCCCTCCAAGACCTCCCCTCCAAGACCTCCCCCTCCAAGATCTCCCCTCCAAGACCTCCCCTCCAAGACCACCCCTCCAAAACCTCCCCTCCAAGACCACCCCTCCAAGACCTCCCCTCCAAGACCACCCCTCCAAGACCTCCCCTCTAAGACCACCCCTCCAAGACCTCCCCTCCAAGACCACCCCTCCAAGACCACCCCTCCATGACCATCCCTAAAAGACCTCCCCTTCAAGGCCTCCCCCTCCATGACCACCCCTCCAAGACCTCCCCTCCATGACCACCCCTCCAAGACCTCTCCTTCAAAACCTCCCCTCCAAGACCTCCCATCCAAGACCACCCCTCCAAGACCACCCCTCCATGACCACCCCTAAAAGACCTCCCCTTCAAGACCTCCCCTCCACGACCACCCCTCCAAGACCTCCCCTCCAAGACCACCCCTCCAAGACCTCCCCTCCAAGACCACCCCCTCCAAGACCACCCCTCCAAGACCTCCCCTCAAAGACCACCCCTCCAAGACCTCCCTTCCAAGACCTCCCCCTCCAAGACCACCCCCTCCAAGACCACCCCCTCCAAGACCACCCCCTCCAAGACCACCCCTCCAAGACCTCCCCTCAAAGACCACCCCTCCATGGCCTCCCCTCAAAGACCACCCCTCCAAAACCTCCCCTCCAAGACCACCCCTCCAAGACCTCCCCTCCAAGACCACCCCCTTCAAGACCACCCCTCCAAGACCACCCCTCCAAGACCACCCCTCCAAGACCTCCCCTTCAAGAACTCCCCCTCCAAGACCTCCCCTCCAAGACCTCTCCTCCATGACCACCCCCTCCAAGACCACCCCCTCCAAGACCACCCCTCCAAGACCTCCCCTCAAAGACCATCCCTCCAAGACCACCCCTCCAAGACCTCCCCTCCAAGACCTCCCCTCCAAGACCACCCCTCCAAGACCACCCCTCCAAGACCTCCCCCTCCAAGACCTCCCCCCAAGACCACCCCTCCAAGACCTCCTCTCCAAGACCACCCCTCCAAGACCTCACCCTCCAAGACCTCCCCTCCATGACCACCCCTCCAAGACCTCCCCCTCTAAGACCACCCCCTCCAAGACCTCCCCTCCAAGACCACCCCTCCAAGACCACCCCTCCAAGACCTCCCCTCCAAGACCTCCCCTCCAAGAAAACCCCTCCAAGACCACCCCTCCAAGACCTCCCCCTCCAAGACCTCCCCCCAAGACCACCCCTCCAAGACCTCCCCTCCAAGACCACCCCTCCAAGACCTCACCCTCCAAGACCTCCCCTCCATGACCACCCCTCCAAGACCTCCCCCTCTAAGACCACCCCCTCCAAGACCTCCCCTCCAAGACCACCCCTCCAAGACCACCCCTCCAAGACCTCTTCCTCCAAGACCACCCCTCCAAGACCACCCCTCCAAGACCTCTTCCTCCATGACCACCCCTCCAAGACCACCCCTCCAAGACCTCTTCCTCCAAGACCACCCCTCCAAGACCTCCCCTCCACGACCACCCCCTCCAAGACTTTCCCTCCAAGACCATCTTCCAAGAACATAACTATGATAACCTACGATGGAAACATACCACGCAACGTATCAAGAAACTTACCACGATAACTTACCATGATAACTTACCACGATAACTTACCACGATAACTTACCATGGTAACTTACCACGATAACTTACCATGATAACTTACCACGATAACTTCCCATGGTAACTTACCACGATAACTTACCACGATAACTTACCACGATAACTTACCATGGTAACTTACCACGATAACTTACCACGATAACTTACCACGATAACTTACCACGATAACTTACCATGGTAACTTACCACGATAACTTACCATGGTAACTTACCACGATAACTTACCACGGTAACTTACCATGGTAACTTACCACGATAACTTACCACGGTAACTTACCACGATAACTTACCATGGTAACTTACCACGATAACTTACCACGGTAACTTACCATGGTAACTTTCCACGATAACTTTCCATGGTAACTTACCACGATAACTTACCATGGTAACTTACCATGGTAACTTACCATGGTAACTTACCATGGTAACTTACCATGATAACTTACCACGATAACTTACCATGGTAACTTACCATGGTAACTTACCATGATAACTTACCACGATAACTTACCACGATAACTTACCATGGTAACTTACCATGGTAACTTACCACGATAACTTTCCATGGTAACTTACCACGATAACTTACCATGGTAACTTACCATGGTAACTTACCACGATAACTTTCCATGGTAACTTACCACGATAACTTACCATGGTAACTTACCATGGTAACTTACCATGGTAACTTACCATGATAACTTACCACGATAACTTACCATGGTAACTTACCATGGTAACTTACCACGATAACTTACCATGGTAACTTACCATGGTAACTTACCATGGTAACTTACCATGATAACTTACCACGATAACTTACCATGGTAACTTACCACGATAACTTTCCATGGTAACTTACCACGATAACTTACCATGGTAAGTTATCATGGTAAGTTACCATGGTAAGTTACCATGGTAACTTACCATGGTAACTTACCACGATAACTTTCCATGGTAACTTACCACGATAACTTACCATGGTAACTTACCATGGTAACTTACCATGGTAACTTACCACGATAACTTACCATGGTAACTTACCATGGTAACTTACCATGGTAACTTACCATGATAACTTACCACGATAACTTACCATGGTAACTTACCATGGTAACTTACCACGATAACTTACCATGGTAACTTACCATGGTAACTTACCACGATAACTTACCATGGTAACTTACCACGATAACTTACCATGGTAACTTACCATGGTAACTTACCACGATAACTTACCATGGTAACTTACCACGATAACTTACCATGGTAACTTACCACGATAACTTACCACGATAACTTACCATGGTAACTTACCACGATAACTTACCATGGTAACTTACCACGATAACTTACCATGGTAACTTACCATGGTAACTTACCATGGTAACTTACCACGATAACTTACCATGGTAACTTACCACGATAACTTACCATGGTAACTTACCACGATAACTTACCACGATAACTTACCATGGTAACTTACCACGATAACTTACCATGGTAACTTACCACGATAACTTACCACGATAACTTACCATGGTAACTTACCATGGTAACTTACCACGATAACTTACCATGGTAACTTACCATGGTAACTTACCACGATAACTTACCGTGATAACGCAGGCAGCCCCACTAACCTAACAAGGCGACACACGGGACACAGTGCTATAACGTGTTCTAATACGTCGCACTGCAAATGGTCTATACAGTATACCTCGGTCATAAAAGTATATGTGTATACGTCTGATAACATACTACTTGTGAAGGAGGAATGTATATGTTTATCTCTCAGAATGTTTGGTAATATGTTTATTGTTTGTGATGTGTGTCTAGGTATGTATTAACACGATGTACTGAACGGGGTGAGAATAGCTTGAGCCACCTCATCCCTTTGTGTGTATTTTACCTCAATAAACTTATTTCAATTTCAATTTCAATTTCACGTCGCATTTCTAATGTAATACAAGGATGTATAAGTGGGAGAATGGGGGTAAATGCTGGCGTTGATAAGCCTATCCTCTTTGTTGAACCCCCCCCCCATACCCCCCTTCCTTCTCTTCCACTCTCCCCCCCCCCTCTACTCCAACGGCCCCCCTCTACTCCCACGGCTCCCTCTACTCCCACGGCCCCCCTCTACTCCCACGGCCCCCTCCACTCCCACGGCCCCCTCCACTCCCACGGCCCCCTCCACTCCCACGGCCCCCCTCTACTCCCACGGCCCCCCTCTACTCCCACGGCCCCCCTCTACTCCCACGGCCCTCCTCTACTCCCACGGCCCCCCTCTACTCCCACGGCTCCCTCTACTCCCACGGCCCCCCTCTACTCCCACGGCCCCCTCCACTCCCACGGCCCCCTCCACTCCCACGGCCCCCTCCACTCCCACGGCCCCCCTCTACTCCCACGGCCCCCCTCTACTCCCACGGCCCCCCTCTACTCCCACGGCCCTCCTCTACTCCCACGGCCCCCCTCTACTCCCACGGCCCCCCTCTACTCCCACGGCCCCCCTCTACTCCCACGGCCCCCCCCCCTCCTATTCGCACCACTCTAGGGAGCCGCCTCCATTACGCCTACAGTTGTCCTCCACCCTTACCCCCCTCTCCCCCCCCTCCCTCTCTCAATGGTCTCATCATTGGAGTTCATGTCCAGAGAATAAGTGGAGAGAAGCAAGTGATACTTGGGGACATGTAGACAGGTGCGCACTTCACGCTGGAGACGAGTCATGAGGGCCGGTATATCTGGAACTATAGAGGAGACTGTCTGTCTGTGGGAGCATCTTCTGGTACTGGTAAGGGCTCGGAACTGTCTCCACTTATGGGCTATTCGTGCCCGTGCCACCTCTTGGCTGGCTTAATCTCTATCCATCAACCTATCTGTGCGAGGTTGGAGGCGAGTATACATTGTTCCGTGATCTATTTAGTGTTGATGTTTCTAAAATCTTGTTTAATTCCCACTTTGAAACCCGTCTGTCGTCTTAGTAGAAAATGTCAATATAACAGTGTTTTTTCTCTTTATTTTCTCTTCATTTGGGAAGATTGTAATCCTGGGATTACAGTGGTAGTTGTTGTGTTACTGTGTGTGTGTTGGTGTAGTTCACAGTGAGGTAGTTGTTGTCTCCTGCACATCACAGTCACTCACAGTCATGACTTATGAGTCCTACTAATCATGACTCACATCTTTCTTATACTCAGACTGTGCCATTTCAACATCGTCCAGCTGACACATCTGGAAACAATTATTATTATCATGACTCAAAGCCCGATATTTGTCAAAATTAAATTGCACATGGCTGACAACTCCCCCCCCCCCCCCACCACCACCACACACACACCAAACAACCCCAGTTTACGCACACACACAAGCATCCTCCCCCCCCCCCATTCCGCTACACCTATGCTATAAAGACTGTGAGCCATGCACACAGGGTGTAGAGAGCTACATCTGCTCTACACAGGCACTCTACACCACCCAAGGAAAAAAATTCACTGCAGAGAGTACACGTCCCACACTCGCTCCTCCTACTCGCGTCTGTACTAGGAGAAAAATGCCCGCTACACTGGCGGCCTTGACCTTTTACCCGGGATCTTAAAGGTCAGAGAAGGTCACAGTGCTCTCTTTTGTTATCCTCTCTTACACACGCTATTATATACATATTTACTGAGCTCATATAAATATATATATATATATATATATATATATATATATATATATATATATATATATATATATATATATATATATATATATATATATATATATATATATAACACAAATATATATACGACGAAATATAAATTTGATTGGAAAAAAACATTTTTTCTATGAAAGGCTTGCATGTTATTCTATTTGTTTTTTCTACGAAATGGCGAGAGTGGACACGAAACTTATTACAACTTAGGCATCAGGCATCAGGCATCAGGCATCAGGCATTAGGCATCATATATATATATATTTATATATATATATATATATATATATATATATATATATATATATATATATATATATATATATATATATATATATATATATATATATATATATATATATATATATATATATATATATACATATATTTATATGAGCTCAGTAAGTCCAAACAAACATATGTTGTTGAATGTGACCGAAAGGGTAAAATTAATAATTCTAAAACGAATCTTCTCAATATTTCTTACATTTTTCTTCACTGTCGAGCGTAATTAAAAAAATAACTCCAAAATTCATTCTTTATTTCTCGTCTGACACCTGAACTGCTTGCTCACTCCTTATGTACCTTGTGCTTTCAGCCTGAAGTTTCCAAAGGAATTTGTTGACTTACTGCGGGGCACACGGGCCACAGGGATAAGAGCCTCGTTGGACGTGGAATCACTGTTTACCAACGTACCTGTGGATGAAACAATCGGGATGATAGTGGACAGAGTGCATCGTGATCCGGCCTGTACTCCTCTTGACATACCAGAAAACATTCTAAGGAAACTACTCCAAGCTTGTACTAAAGAGGCACCCTTCTTGAGCCCTGATGGGCACATGTATAAGCAAGTAGATGGGGTCGCCATGGGTTCTCCCCTAGGTGTCCTGTTTGCGAACTTCTACATGGGTACCATCGAACAGAAAGTCTTAGTCGACATGAACTTGAAATCCGCCATATACTGCAGGTATGGTGACGAAATTTTTATGCAGGTACCTGATGTCAGACATCTGCAGCAGCTGAAAGAGGCATTCGAGCAGAATTCTGTGTTGAGTTTCACTTACAAGATGGAGAATGATGGGAGCTGCCCTTTCTAGATGTGACAGTCACAGAATGGAACGGAGGCTTCCACACTGCAGTCTACACTAAAGAAACAAACATAGGAATGTGCCTCAATGCCGATAGTGACTGCCCAGACAGGTACAAGAGGAGTGTTGTCAACGCTTATGTCGACCGTGCTCTCAGCCACAGCTCAGGATCGATGAATAATAAGTCGATGAATAACTCTGTAGGGTAAGGCAGGTCCTAGTCAACAATGGCTTCTCTAACGGTTTTTTTGAAGACATCATAAAAAGAATGGTGAAACGCCATGCAACCTCTGAAGAGTCAACCAACACAACACTTGTACCCCGTATTAGACTATTTTACAGGAACTTCTTTTCCACAGTTCATAAAACAGAGGAAAGTGTCCTGAAAGATGTTATTGACAGGAACGTTATCCCTACAGACAAAAATCAGAATATACAATTGACAATTTACTACAAAAACAAAAAACGGCCAACCTACTCATGAAAAAACTCTCCAGACACCAAACATAACGCCTTGAATGAAACCAACGTCGTCTATGCCTTCACATGCCCACTTGGGGACTGTAAGCCCCAAAGAACTCAGTATATAGGCAAGACAACAACGTCTCTTTCCAGGCGATTACCTTTGCACAAACAACAGGGCTCCATCAAGGAACATATAATCTCTTCTCACACCCAGACCAACACCAAGGAAATCTTAAGAAGCAACACAAAAATCATTGATAAAACAACGATAGCACGAGACTCTACATCAGCGAGGCACTACACATCAAAAAGTTAACACCAGCAATCAACAGTCAATTAATGCACAACTATATTCTACCCACTTCAAGCCCCAGAACCAACATAGAAGCAGCAAGAGGAAGTATGGGCCAATAGGATTTCTGCAGTTACTTCCATTCTTATTTATGTTCTCATGCCCAATTTATACCCATTGATTCGTGTTCTGGCATAGCTCTGCCTTCTCACCCAAAACTTTTGTACCTTATCACCTCCCCCAAAACGAGTATAAATATGATGTATGTTATGCCTAAAACAAGTCTTTGAAAATGTAATAAGCATTATGAAACGCGTTCAGGCGTCAGACCAGAAATAAAGAACGAAATTTGGAGAGTTAATGTTTCAATTACTTTCGACAGTGAAGAAAAACGTAAGAAATATTGAGAAGAATCGTGTTAGAATTATTCAGATTCTGAATAATTGATTCGTCATATATATATATATATATATATATATATATATATATATATATATATATATATATATATATATATATATATATATATATATATATATATATCGTACCTAGTAGCCAGAACGCACTTCTCAGCCTACTATGCAAGGCCCGATTTGCCTAATAAGCCTAGTTTTCATGAATTAATAGTTTTTCGGCTACCTAACCTACCTAACCTAACCTAACCTAACTTTTTTGGCTACCTAACCTAACCTAACCTATAAAGATAGGTTAGGTTAGGTTAGGTTAGGTAGGGTTGGTTAGGTTCGGTCATATAACTATGTTAATTTTAACTCCAATAAAAAAAAATTAACCTCATACATAATGAAATGGGTAGCTTTATCATTTCATAAGAAAAAAATTAAAGAAAATATATTAATTCAGGAAAACTTGGCTTATTAGGCAAATCGGGCCTTGCATAGTAGGCTGAGAAGTGCGTTCTGGCTACTAGGTACGACATATGTATATATATATATATATATATATATATATATATATATATATATATATATATATATATATATATATATATATATATATATATATATATATATATATATATATATATATATATATATATATATATTATTAAATATGACCGAAAAAGTAAGATTAATAATTCTAACACGAATTTTCTCAATCTTTCGTACATTACGCTTCACTGTTGGAGGTAAATCAAAAATTAATTCTCCAAAATTCATTTTTATTTCTAGTCTGACGCGACACGGGCGCGTTTCGTAAAACTTATTACATTTTCAAAGACTTTAGTTCACAAATACACAACTGAATAGAACTTACGTATCTCCGATTTTATATCTACATTTGAGTGAGGTGGGAGGGGTGATGTGGCATTAACACAAGACAGAACAAGAGGGGATATTAATAGGGTATTAAAAGTATCAACACAAGACAGAACACAAACAATGGGTATTGAATAGAAGTGTTTGTAGAAAGCCTATTGGTCCATATTTCTTGATGCTTCTATATTGGAGCGGAGTCTTGAGGTGGGTAGAATATAGTTGTGCAATAATTGGCTGTTGATTGCTGGTGTTGACTTCTTGATGTGTAGTGCCTCGCAAACGTCAAGCCGCCTGCTATCGCTGTATCTATCGATGATTTCTGTGTTGTTTACTAGAATTTCTCTGGCGATGGTTTGGTTGTGGGAAGAGATTATATGTTCCTTAATGGAGCCCTGTTGCTTATGCTTTGGAGAATTAATTTTTGATTTACCTCCAACAGTGAAGCGTAATGTACGAAAGATTGAGAAAATTCGTGTTAGAATTATTAATCTTACTTTTTCGGTCATATTTAATAATATGTCTACAGGAAAGACTGCTACCAAAATATACTAATATATATATATATATATATATATATATATATATATATATATATATATATATAGGTTGATTGGAAAAACTCCTCACCCCTGAAGGATTCGAATCCTGACAGCCAGAGGCTCAATGTCCCCTTGGCGGGTCCAGTGATGAGAGTACTGGATACTTGGGATAAGGTGGGGAAGAGGGGGGGGGGGGTGGTTTAGGATGGGATTACCTTTAGCTTGCGTTGATTTAGGGGATCAACGTCCCTGCGGCCCGGTCTCTGCCAAGGCCTCCTCCACCCCACCAGGGGTCGAGAAGTTAAATGCACATCTTGAGTGTGTTATATTTTAACGGGTTATTCATGCCCGTACCACCTTTTGGGTGACTTAATGTGTAATCTTGAGGTTATCTTGAGATGATTTCGGGGCTTTAGTGTCCCCGCGGCCCGGTCCTCGACCAGGCCTCCACCCCCAGGAAGCAGCCCGTGACAGCTGACTAACTCCCAGGTACCTATTTACTGCTAGGTAACAGGGGCATTCAGGGTGAAAGAAACTTTGCCCATTTGTTTCTGCCTCGTGAGGGAATCGAACCCGCGCCACAGAATTACGAGTCCTGCGCGCTATCCACCAGGCTACGAGGCCCCTTCCTGTATCAGTCACTCGTGTTATATTTACCATCACCAGATACTGAGAGGAGAGTCTTTCCCAAGAGAGTGATTACATTGAAATTGAAATTGAAATTGAAATAAGTTTATTGAGGTAAAATACACACAAAGGGATGAGGTAGCTCAAGCTATTCTCACCCCGTTCAGTACATCGTGTTAATACATACATATACACACATCACAAACAATAAACATATTAGTGATTACATAGTCCTCACTACTGAGCAACTCCCCTCGTAAAATATCTATAAATAACTCCGTTGGTAAAAGTGACAATGACTCTGTTTTCTGTTGTTCAGATACTCCTTTATTCACGCCATCACCTTCCTAATCATTCTCGATTTACTAACTTGGTTTCACATGAGGCACCGTGTTGAAGGCTTACTGACAGCCCAAACACCTGCAGTCACCCCACACTCCTTTGTCGTGTGTGACTGACGTCGCCACGACACAGTATTGTATCATGTGTGAGAGAGGCAGGACTGGCCGCCCCTAAACCCTCTCCGGCCAGGTGTACTCACCTAGTTGTGCTTGCGAGGGTTGAGCTCTGGCTTTTTGGTCCCGCCTCTCAACTGTCAATCAACAGGTGTACAGGTTCCTGAGCCTATTGGGACCTGACTACTCTATCATATCTACACTTGAAACTATGTATGGAGTCAGCCTCCACCACATTACTTCCTAATGCATTCCATTTGTTAACTACTCTGACACTGAAAATAATTCTTCCTATGAACAAATCCACGAGCGCCGTGACGAGGGTTCGAACCTACGTCCAATAGGGTCCCAGACGCTGCCTTATTCGACTGCGCTACGACATGGTAAAAGAATTACAACCGAGAAATCATCCCAGTTGCCACAAGGCAGCCGGCCCTTGTGGATTTGTTCATTTGATGCATCACGCTATAGTAATTTCTGTGTGTAATTTTTCCTAATGACTCTGTGGCTCATCTGCGTACTAAGTTTCCACCTGTGTCCCCATATTCGTGTTGCATTTATTTTAAATAGTTTGTCTTTGTCCACCCTGTCAATTCCTCTGAGAATTTTGTAGGTGGTTATCACGTCTCCCCTTACTCTTCTGTCTTCCAGAGACGTGAGGTTTATCTCCCGTAGCCTTTCCTCATAGTTCATACCTTTCAGTTTTAGGACAAGCCTGGTGGCATACCTTTGAATGTTCTCTAACTTTGTCTTGTGTTTAACTAGGTATGGACTCCAGCCTGGAGCTGCATACTACAGGATTGGTCTTACATAAGTGGTATACAAGGTCCTTAACGACTCCTTACACAAGTTTCTAAAGGCAGTTCTTATGTTAGCCAACCTAGCTAACCCTAGTCAGGGAAACTTTTATTTTTTTGACAACTGATGATTTTAACATTCAGTGTATATGTTTTAGCCTTTTTGCACAATAATGCAGTACAGTATATTTATATACTGTTTCCAAGAGGCTGTTGTTTGAACTTGGTGTGATGATAAAAATGAGAATACAAATACATTTTGTGGAATAGTTTAGATGAGATTGGCAGTAAAAAAAAAATATTTGAGGTCAGTATGATACCATGAGAGAGGAACTATATAAGATGGAATTGAAAGATAAATAAATGATGGTGCCTCACAAGGATTCATGAGAGGACGGAATAGAAGTTGAGAGTTAACAGCTATCTTAAAAAATACACTGAACAAATAAACTTGAGTGATATGTGTATATGGTATAAGAATTACAAGTTAGTGTGTGGTGTTATACTAATATAATGAGAAGAAGTGCTTGGTGGGATATAGATGTGGTTTAAGTTGATGGTTAAGACAGGGGAGCCGGTCGGCCAAGCGGACAGAACGCTGGACTTGTGATCCTGTGGTCCCGGGTTCGATCCCGGGCGCCGGCGAGAAACAATGGGTAGAGTTTCTTTCACCCTATGCCCCTGTTACCTAGCAGTAAAATAGGTACCTGGGTGTTAGTCAGGTGTCACGGGCTGCTTCCTGGGGGTGGAGGCCTGGTCGAGGACCGGGCCGCGGGGACACTAAAGCCCCGAAATCATCTCAAGATAGCATATGCCGCTGATGATATGCCCTTGATGTGGGCCTCTGAGGACAGGTTCGGTGTGATATCGACCCCCCAGATCTTTCTCTCTATTTGACTTTTGCAGGATTTCACCTCCCAGATGGTACCTTGTGTTCAGCCTTCTGCTCCCTTGGCCTAATATCATTACCTTACACTTTTCTGAGTTAAACATTAGTAGCCATTTTCTAGACCATTCCTCCAGTTTGTTCAGTTCCTCCTGTAGTCTCTGTCTATCTTCATGTCCAGATTCTTCTCATATTTTTTGCACCATCAAAAAACATTGAGAGGAATGAGTCTATACCCTCCGGAAGATCGTTTACTTATAACAGAAACAGGATGGATCCAAGTACAGAGCCCTGTGGGACTCCTGTGATGTCTACCCCCTCACCGTTACTCGTTGTTTCCTGTTGCTTAAGTACTCCCTTATCCACTGGAGCACCTTACCTTTTACTCCTGCCTGCTGCTCCAACTTTTGTAACAGCCTTTTATGGGGTACTGTGTCAAAGGCTTTCTGACATTCCAAGAAAATGCAGTCTGGTTCCCCATTTTCTTTCTTGCCGAAACAGACGATGAGTGACAATAACGTGGGTGAAGACACTAAGCCACACACCAGAAGGTGAGCACACCACGACGGTTCCGTCAGTCGTGGACCATTATGAAGTCCAGTGTGACGGGAGGAAGGTTGTTGTTGTTTTAGCTTCAGCTACTTGGAACATGAAGTTGTAAGTAGCACGGACTATGGTGAGCCCGTAGCCTTGCATGGCACAGGAGCAGGGCTGTGACTGGGAGCGAGGGAGGCACGGACATTAAGTTAGGTGGGGAGCATGTAAGAGGAAGTAGCTCCTAGAGTGAGGTAAGAGCAAGGTGAAAGGTACAAGAAGAAAGGTACGGATGGAATGGGTGTAATAATAATAATAATAATAATAATAATAATAATAATAATAATAATAATAATAATAATAATAATAATAATAATAATAATAATAATAATAATAATAATAATAATAATAATGTATTATGGATGTAAGAATGGGAGTGTAAGAACATGAGGAGAAAGAAAGACAAATATAAATAATGAAAGAGGGAGGGAAGGCTTACGCCAGGTCCTGTTTGTTAAGAAGGTTGGAGCATTTAAGTGTGTACTGTACAAGGGAAGAGTCAACACCAACAAAGCCAGGACTAAGGTTTCCTGCCTAATTTTTGTTGCCTGGTCATAGAGTTCTATTAACCCTGAGAGGCACGATTTACCATCCCTGAACCCATGCTGGTGGTGTGTGACAAAGTTATTACCCTCCAGATGCTCTACGAGCCTTTTCCTCGCGATCTTCTCCGTCACCTTGCATAGTATACAAGTTAGGGAAACTGGCCTGTAGTTCAGTGCCTCTTGCCTGTCACCCTTTTTGTATATTGGGACCACGTTAGCTCGTCTTCCAGCTTTCCGGTAGGTCTCCTGTTACCAGTAACCTGTTATACACCATAGAGTGTGGCACACTTAGTGCTTCTGCACCTTCTTTTAGTATCCATGATTCTGTCAGGCCCAACAGCCTTTGTCACATCCAGCTCCAGCAGACACCTTTTGACCTCATCACTGGTGAGGTCAAATTCCTCTAAAGTTGCTTGGTTTGCCTCCTCCTCATTTAGTGCAGGGACCTCTCCTTGTTCTATTGTGAAGACCTCCTGGAATATCTTGTTGAGTTCTTCACACACCTCCTTGTCATTCTCTGTGTATCTGTTCTCCCATTTTCTCAGTTTCATCACTTGTTCCTTCACTGCTGTTTTCCTCCTGATATGGCTGTGGAGCAGCTTTGGTTGGGTCTTGGCTTTACTCACTATGTCATTTTCATACTGTCTCTCTGCTTCCCTCCTCACTCTGAGGTACTCATTTCTGGCCCTCTGGTATCTCTCCCTGCTCTCTGGTGTTCTGTTATTTCTGTAGTTTCTCCATGTCCTTTTACTCAGTTGCTTCGCTACCTTGCATTCCTGGATGAACCATGGATTTTTTTGTTGATTTTCATTTTTCTCCTTTTGGACGGGGATAAACCTGTCTGTAGCTTCCTGGCACTTCTGGGTGACATAGTCCACCATGACCTCTACAGTGTTCTCTCTGAGGTCTGTTTCCCATGGTATTCCCCTGAGGAAGTTCCGCATCTCGTCATATTTTTCTCTTCGGTAATTTAGTCTTTTCCCATCCAATCCCTTTATTCCTTGGATAGGTTATCCCATTGATGTGTACTCACCTAGTTGTACTCACCTATTTGTGCTTGCGGGGGTTGAGCTTTGGCTCTTTGGTCCCGCCTCTCAACTGTCAATCAACTGGTGTACAGATTCCTGAGCCTACTGGGCTCTATCATATCTACATTTAAAACTGTGTATGGAGTCAGCCTCCACCACATCACTGCCTAATGCATTCCATCCGTTAACTACTCTGACACTGAAAAAATTCCTTCTAACGTCTCTGTGGCTCATGTGGGTACTCAGTTTCCACCTGTGTCCCCTTGTTCGCGTCCCACAAGTGTTGAATAGTTTATCCTTGTTTACCCGGTCGATTCCTCTGAGGATTTTGTAGGTTGTGATCATGTCTCCCCTTACTCTTCTGTCTTCCAGTGTCGTAAGATGCATTTCCCGCAGCCTTTCCTCGTAACTCATGCCTCTTAGTTCTGGGACTAGTCTAGTGGCATACCTTTGAACTTTTTCCAGCTTTGTCTTGTGCTTGACAATGTACGGGCTCCATGCTGGGGCCGCATACTCCAGGATTGGTCTTACATATGTGGTGTACAAGATTCTGAATGATTCCTTACACAGGTTCCTGAAGGCTGTTCTGATGTTAGCCAGCCTCGCATATGCCGCAGACGTTATATTTTTTTATGTGGGCTTCAGGAGACAGGTTTGGTGTGATATCAACTCCTAGATCTTTCTCTCTGTTCGTTTCATTAAGTACTTCATCTCCTATTCTGTATCCTGTATCTGGCCTCCTATTTCCACTGCCTATTTTCATTACTTTGCATTTACTCGGGTTGAACTTCAACAGCCATTTGTTGGACCATTCACTCAGTCTGTCTAGGTCATCTTGTAGCCTCCTACTATCGTCCTCAGTTTCAATCCTCCTCATAATTTTTGCATCATCGGCAAACATTGAGGGAAACGATTCTATACCCTCTGGGAGATCATTTACATATATCAGAAACAGTATAGGTCCAAGGACCGACCCCTGCGGTACTCCACTCGTAACGTCTCGCCAATCTGAGACCTCACCCCTCACACAGACTCGTTGTCTCCTGTTACTTAGGTACTCCTGTATCCAACGGAGTACTTTCCCTTTCACTCCAGCCTGCATCTCCAGTTTTTTCACTAGCCTCTTGTGTGGCACTGTATCAAAGGCTTTCTGACGATCCAAAAATATGCAGTCTGCCCACCCTTCTCTTTCTTGCCTTATTTTTGTTGCTTAGTCGTAGAATTCAAGTAACCCTGTGAGGCAGGACCTGCCATCCCTGAACCCATGTTGATGCTGTGTTACAAAGTTCCTTCGCTCCAGATGCTCCACTAGCTTTCTTCGCACAATCTTCTCCATCATCTTGCATGGTATGCAAGTTAGGGGACACTGGCCTGTAATTCAGTGCCTCCTGTCTATCCCCTTTCTTGTATATCGGGACTACGTTAGCCGCTTTCCAAATTTCTGGCAGTTCCCATGTTGCCAGTGATTTGTTATACACTATGGAGAGTGGGAGGCACAGTTCTTCTGCTCCTTCCTTTAGTATCCAAGGGGAGATTCCATCTGGGCCTATAGCCTTTGTCACATCCAACTCTAGTAAACACTTCCTTACTTCCCCACTGGTAATCTCAAACTCTTCCAGTGGTTCCTGGTTAGCTATTCCCTCTCTTATCTCTGGGATTTCTCCTTGCTCTAAGGTGAAGACCTCTTGGAATTTCTTATTCAGTTCCTCACACACTTCCTTGTCGTTTGTAGTGAATCCTTCTGCCCCTATCCTTAATTTCATAACCTGTTCCTTTACTGTTGTTTTTCTCCTGATGTGGCTATGCAGCAATTTAGGCTGAGTCTTTGCCTTGCTTGCTTGTGTGTGTGTGTGTGTGTGTGTGTGTGTGTGTGTGTGTGTGTGTGTGTGCGTGTGTGTGTGTGTGTGTGTGTGTGTGTGTGTGTGTGTGTGTGTGTGTGTGTGTGTGTGTGTGTGTGTGTACTCACCTATATGTACTCACCTATATGTGCTTGCAGGATCGAGCATTGACTCTTGGATCCCGCCTTTCGAGCATCGGTTGTTTACAGCAATGACTCCTGTCCCATTTCCCTATCATACCTGGTTTTAAAATTATGAATAGTATTTGCTTCCACAACCTGTTCCTGAAGTGCATTCCATTTCCCCACTACTCTCACGCTAAAAGAAAACTTCCTTACATCTCTGTGACTCATCTGAGTTTCAAGCTTCCATCCATGTCCTCTCGTTCTGTTACTATTCCGTGTGAACATTTCGTCTATGTCCACTCTGTCAATTCCTCTGAGTATCTTATACGTTCCTATCATGTCCCCCCTCTCCCTTCTTCTTTCTAGTGTCGTAAGGCACAGTTCCCTCAGGCGCTCTTCATACCCCATCCCTCGTAGCTCTGGGACGAGTCTCGTTGCAAACCTCTGAACCTTTTCCAGTTTCATTATATGCTTCTTCAGATGGGGACTCCATGATGAGGCGGCATACTCTAAGACTGGCCTTACGTAGGCAGTGTAAAGCGCCCTAAATGCCTCCTTACTTAGGTTTCTGAATGATGTTCTAACTTTTGCCAGTGTAGAGTACGCTGCTGTCGTTATCCTATTAATATGTGCCTCAGGAGATAGATTAGGTGTTACGTCCACCCCCAGGTCTCTTTCACGCGTCGTTACAGGTAGGCTGTTCCCCTTCATTGTGTACTGTCCCTTTGGTCTCCTATCTCCTAGTCCCATCTCCATAACTTTACATTTGCTCGTGTTGAATTCTAGTAGCCATTTCTCTGACCATCTCTGCAACCTGTTCAGGTCCTCTTGGAGGATCCTGCAATCCTCATCTGTCACAACTCTTCTCATCAACTTTGCATCATCCGCAAACATCGACATGTAGGACTCTACGCCTGTAAACATGTCGTTAACATATACAAGAAATAGAATTGGTCCCAGCACCGATCCTTGTGGTACTCCACTTGTTACTGTTCGCCAGTCCGACTTCTCGCCCCTTACCGTAACTCTTTGGCTCCTTCCTGTTAGGTAGTTCCTTATCCATTCTAGGACCTTTCCCCCCACCCCCGCCTGCCTCTCGAGCTGTGTGTGTGTGTGTGTGTGTGTGTGTGTGTACTCACCTAGTTGTACTCACCTAGTTGTGTCTGCAGGATCGAGCATTGACTCTTGGATCCCGCCTTTCGAGCATCGGTTGTTTACAGCAATGACTCCTGTCCCATTTCCCTATCATACCTAGTTTTAAAATTATGAATAGTATTTGCTTCCACAACCTGTTCCTGAAGTGCATTCCATTTTCCCACTACTCTCACGCTAAAAGAAAACTTCCTAACATCTCTGTGACTCATCTGAGTTTCAAGCTTCCATCCATGTCCTCTCGTTCTGTTACTATTCCGTGTGAACATTTCGTCTATGTCCACTCTGTCAATCCCTCTGAGTATCTTATACGTTCCTATCATGTCCTCCCTCTCCCTTCTTCTTTCTAGTGTCGTAAGGCACAGTTCCCTCAGGCGCTCCTCATACCCCATCCCTCGTAGCTCTGGGACGAGTCTCGTTGCAAACCTCTGAACCTTGTGTGTGTGTGTGTGTGTCCCCCCAGCCAGGCCCATCAACATACCTCCACATGACTAAGGATTATGTCATTGTGACGTCACCCCCCCCCCCCCCACACAACTCCGTGTGTCCCGTGTATCAGTTTGGTTGTTACTCTTGTTGATCTTGTGATGCTGTTGATGGTTCCCTGTGGTAGTTATGTTGTTGATGCTCTGGTTGTTCATGATGTTATGCTGCTGTTGTTCTTCCTTATGTTATTGCTGTGTTATTGTTGTTGTTGGTTCTTTCCTCACCTTCACCATCTACCCTCCTCACCTTCACCATCTACCCCCTCACCTTCACCATCTACCCTCCTCACCGTCACCATCTACCCTCCTCACCGTCACCATCTACCTCCTCACCTTCACCATCTACCCCCTCACCTTCACCATCTACCCTCCTCACCGTCACCATCTACCCTCCTCACCTTCACCATCTACCCTCCTCACCTTCACCATCTACCCCCTCACCTTCACCATCTACCCTCCTCACCTTCACCATCTACCCCCTCACCTTCACCATCTACCCTCCTCACCGTCACCATCTACCCTCCTCACCGTCACCATCTACCTCCTCACCTTCACCATCTACCCCCTCACCTTCACCATCTACCCTCCTCACCGTCACCATCTACCCTCCTCACCGTCACCATCTACCTCCTCACCTTCACCATCTACCCCCTCACCTTCACCATCTACCCTCCTCACCGTCACCATCTACCCTCCTCACCTTCACCATCTACCCCCTCACCTTCACCATCTACCCTCCTCACCGTCACCATCTACCCTCCTCATCGTCACCATCTACCCTCCTCACCTTCACCATCTACCTCCTCACCTTCACCATCTACCCTCCTCACCTTCACCATCTACCCCCCTCACCTTCACCATCTACATCCTCACCTTCACCATCTACCCTCCTCACCTTCACCATCTACCTCCTCACCTTCACCATCTACCCCCCTCACCTTCACCATCTACCTCCTCACCTTCACCATCTACCCTCCTCACCTTCACCATCTACCCTCCTCACCTTCACCATCTACCTCCTCACCTTCACCATCTACCCTCCTCACCTTCACCATCTACCTCCTCACCTTCACCATCTACCCCCTCACCTTCACCATCTACCCTCCTCACCTTCACCATCTACCTCCTCACCTTCACCATCTACCCTCCTCACCTTCACCATCTACCCTCCTCACCTTCACCATCTACCCTCCTCACCTTCACCATCTACCTCCTCACTTTCACCATCTACCCCCTCACCTTCACCATCTACCCTCCTCACCTTCACCATCTACCTCCTCACCTTCACCATCTACCCTCCTCACCTTCACTATCTACCCTCCTCACCTTCACCATCTACCTCCTCACCTTCACCATCTACCTCCTCACCTTCACCATCTACCCTCCTCACCTTCACCATCTACCTCCTCACCTTCACCATCTACCCCCTCACCTTCACCATCTACCCTCCTCACCTTCACCATCTACCCCCTCACCTTCACCATCTACCCCCTGACCTTCACCATCTACCCTCCTCACCTTCACCATCTACCCTCCTCATCTTCACCATCTACCTCCTCACCTTCACCATCTACCCTCCTCACCTTCACCGTCTACCCTCCTCACCTTCACCATCTACCCTCCTCACCTTCACCATCTACCCTCCTCACCTTCACCATCTACCTCCTCACCTTCACCATCTACCTCCTCATCTTCACCATCTACCCTCCTCACCTTCACCATCTACCTCCTCACCTTCACCATCTACCTCCTCACCTTCACCATCTACCCTCCTCACCTTCACCATCTACCCCCTCACCTTCACCATCTACCCCCTCACCTTCACCATCTACCCTCCTCACCTTCACCATCTACCCTCCTCATCTTCACCATCTACCTCCTCACCTTCACCATCTACCCTCCTCACCTTCACCGTCTACCCTCCTCACCTTCACCATCTACCCTCCTCACCTTCACCATCTACCCTCCTCACCTTCACCATCTACCCTCCTCACCTTCACCATCTACCCTCCTCACCTTCACCATCTACCTCCTCACCTTCACCATCTACCTCCTCACCTTCACCATCTACCCTCCTCACCTTCACCTTCTACCTCCTCACCTTCACCATCTACCCCCTCACCTTCACCATCTACCCTCTTCACCTTCACCATCTACCCCCTCACCTTCACCATCTACCCCCTCACCTTCACCATCTACCTCCTCACCTTCACCATCTACCCTCCTCACCTTCACCATCTACCCCCTCACCTTCACCATCTACCCTCCTCACCTTCACCATCTACCTCCTCACCTTCACCATCTACCCCCTCACCTTCACCATCTACCCCCTCACCTTCACCATCTACCCCCTCACCTTCACCATCTACCCTCCTCACCTTCACCATCTACCTCCTCACATTCACCATCTACCCCCTCACCTTCACCATCTACCCTCCTCACCTTCACCATCTACCTCCTCACCTTCACCATCTACCCCCTCACCTTCACCATCTACCCTCTTCACCTTCACCATCAACCTCCTCACCGTCACCATCTACCCTCCTCACCTTCACCATCTACCTCCTCACCTTCACCATCTACCTCCTCACCTTCACCATCTACCCCCCTCACCTTCTCCATCTACCCCCTCACCTTCACCATCTACCTCCTCACCTTCACCATCTACCCTCCTCACCTTCACCATCTACCTCCTCACCTTCACCATCTACCCTCCTCACCTTCACCATCTACCTCCTCACCTTCACCATCTACCCTCCTCACCTTCACCATCTACCCTCCTCACCTTCATCATCTACCCCTTCACCTTCACCGTCTACCTCCTCACCTTCACCATCTACCCTCCTCACCTTCACCATCTACCCCCTCACCTTCACCATCTACCCTCCTCACCTTCACCATCTACCCCCCTCACCTTCACCATCTACCTCCTCACCTTCACCATCTACCCTCCTCACCTTCACCATCTACCTCCTCACCTTCACCATCTACCCTCTCACCTTCACCATCTACCTCCTCACCTTCACCATCTACCTCCTCACCTTCACCATCTACCCTCCTCACCTTCACCATCTACCCTCCTCACCTTCACCATCTATCTCCTCACCTTCACCATCTACCCTCCTCACCTTCACCATCTACCCTCCTCACCTTCACCATCTACCCTCCTCACCTTCACCATCTACCCTCCTCACCTTCACCATCTACCCTCCTCATCTTCACCATCTACCCTCCTCATCTTCACCATCTACCTCCTCACCTTCACCATCTACCCTCCTCATCTTCACCATCTACCTCCTCACCTTCAACATCTACCCTCCTCACCTTCACCATCTACCCTCCTCACCTTCACCCTCTACCCTCCTCACCTTCACCATCTACCTCCTCACCTTCACCATCTACCTCCTCACCTTCACCATCTACCCTCCTCACCTTCACCATCTACCCTCCTCACCTTCACCATCTACCTCCTCACCTTCACCATCTACCTCCTCACCTTCACCATCTACCCTCCTCACCTTCACCATCTACCTCCTCACCTTCACCATCTACCCTCCTCACCTTCACCATCTACCTCCTCACCTTCACCATCTACCCTCCTCACCTTCACCATCTACCCTCCTCACCTTCACCATCTACCCTTTTCACCTTCACCATCTACCCTCCTCACCTTCACCATCTACCCTCCTCACCTTCACCATCTACCCCCTCACCTTCACCATCTACCCTCCTCATCTTCACCATATACCCTTCTCACCTTCACTATCTACCCTCCTCACCTTCACCATCTACCTCCTCACCTTCACCATCTTCCCTCCTCACCTTCACCATCTACCCTCCTCACCTTCACCATCTACCCTCCTCACCTTCACCATCTACCCTCCTCACCTTCACCATCTACCCTCCTCACCTTCACCATCTACCCTCCTCACCTTCACCATCTACCCTCCTCACCTTCACCATCTACCCTCCTCACCTTCACCATCTACCCTCCTCACCTTCACCATCTACCCTCCTCACCTTCACCATCTACCCTCCTCACCTTCACCATCTACCCTCCTCACCTTCACCATCTACCCTCCTCACCTTCACCATCTACCCTCCTCACCTTCACCATCTACCCTCCTCACCTTCACCATCTACCCCCCTCACCATCATGCAGCAGGGGAGACAGTAAGAGAGACAAGCCCCTCACACCAACGGTACCGGTTGGGCAACAGCGGTTACTGGCTTCCGGAACCAGTACCTATGTTCTCTCTCATACCTTCTTGACATCATCAGCTCATGACGTCATACCTTCTTGACATCATCAGCTCATGACGTCATACCTTCTTGACATCATCAGCTCATGACGTCATAAGTTCTTGACATCATCAGTTCATGACGTCAAAAGTTCTTGACATCATCAGTTCATGACGTCATAAGTTCTTGACATCATCAGTTCATGACGTTAAAAGTTCTTGACATCATCAGTTCATGATGTCATAAGTTCTTGACATCATCAGCTCATGACGTCATAAGTTCTTGACATCATCAGTTCATGACGTCAAAAGTTCTTGACATCATCAGTTCATGACGTCAAAAGTTCTTGACATCATCAGTTCATGACGTCATAAGTTCTTGACATCATCAGTTCATGACGTCAAAAGTTCTTGACATCATCAGTTCATGACGTCAAAAGTTCTTGACATCATCAGTTCATGACGTCATAAGTTCTTGACATCATCAGCTCATGACGTCATAAGTTCTTGACATTATCAGCTCATGACGTCATAAGTTCTTGACATCATCAGCTCATGACGTCATAAGTTCTTGTCATCATCAGCTCATGACGTCATAAGTTCTTGACATCATCAGCTCATGACGTCATAAGTTCTTGACATCATCAGCTCATGACGTCATACTTTTTTGACATCTCAGCTCATGACGTCATAAGTTCTTGACATCATCAGCTCATGACGTCATAATTTTTTGACATCTCAGCTCATGACGTCATAAGTTCTTGACATCATCAATTCATGACGTCATAAGTTCTTAACATCATCAGTTCATGACGTCAAAAGTTCTTGACATCATCAGTTCATGACGTCAAAAGTTCTTGACATCATCAGTTCATGACGTCATAAGTTCTTGACATCATCAGCTCATAACGTCATAAGTTCTTGACATTATCAGCTCATGACGTCATAAGTTCTTGACATCATCAGCTCATGACGTCATAAGTTCTTGACATCATCAGCTCATGACGTCATAAGTTCTTGACATCATCAGCTCATGACGTCATAAGTTCTTGACATCATCAGCTCATGACATCATAAGTTCTTGACATCATCAGCTCATGACGTCATAAGTTCTTGACATCATCAGCTCATGACGTCATACTTTTTTGACATCTCAGCTCATGACGTCATAAGTTCTTGACATCATCAGCTCATGACGTCATAATTTTTTGACATCTCAGCTCATGACGTCATAAGTTCTTGACATCATCAGTTCATGACGTCATAAGTTCTTAACATCATCAGTTCATGACGTCAAAAGTTCTTGACATCATCAGTTCATGACGTCATAAGTTTTTGACATCATCAGTTCATGACGTCATAAGTTATTGACATCATCATCTCATGACGTCATAAGTTCTTGATATCATCAGCTCATGACGTCATAAGTTCTTAACATCATCAGTTCATGACGTCATAAGTTCTTGACATCATCAGCTCATGACGTCATACCTTCTTGACATCATCAGTATATGGCACAATCAGTTCTGTCTCTTCTGTTCTAATAACATCAAAAACAGGCCGAAGCCGACGGAGAACCCTCTACAGCAGTCAAGCGTTGTATACATGTACACTTGCCCCCACGAAGGATGTAACCTTCAATGTAAGTACATAGGTATGACGTCGACCAAGCTGACGAGGCGTTTGACATGCCATCTTCAATCCGGTGCCCCCAGGAATGACATGAGACAAGCCCATGACATCACCCTAACAAGAGAAATGTTGAACAAAAATACCTGTATAATAGACAAAACCCAGGATGCAAGAAGATTACAAATTCGTGAGGCAATTCACATAAGAATAGAACAACCTACCATGAACACCCAAATCACGGAACTATTTACTCTACCCACCATGAGAGTGGGTACAAGAGGGAACTATTCACTCTACCCACCATGAGAGTGGGTACAAGAGGGCACTATTTACTCTACCCACCATGAGAGTGGGTACAAGAGGGCACTATTCACTCTACCCACCATGAGAGTGGGTACAAGAGGGAACTATTCACTCTACCCACCATGAGAGTGGGTACAAGAGGGCACTATTTACTCTACCCACCATGAGAGTGGGTACAAGAGGGCACTATTCACTCTACCCACCATGAGAGTGGGTACAAGAGGGAACTATTTACTCTACCCACCATGAGAGTGGGTACAAGAGGGAACTATTCACTCTACCAACCATGAGAGTGGGTACAAGAGGGAACTATTCACTCTACCCACCATGAGAGTGGGTACAAGAGGGAACTATTCACTCTACCCACCATGAGAGTGGGTACAAGAGGGAACTATTCACTCTACCCACCATGAGAGTGGGTACAAAAGGAACTATTCACTCTACCCACCATGGGAGTGGGTACAAGAGGGAACTATTCACTCTACCCACCGTGGGAGTGGGTACAAGAGGGAACTATTCACTCTACCCACCATGGGAGTGGGTACAAGAGGGAACTATTCACTCTACCCACCATGGGAGTGGGTACAAGAGGGAACTATTCACTCTACCCACCATGAGAGTGGGTACAAGAGGGAACTATTCACTCTACCCACCATGAGAGTGGGTACAAGAGGGAACTATTCACTCTACCCACCATGGGAGTGGGTACAAGAGGGAACTATTCACTCTACCCACCATGAGAGTGGGTACAAGAGGGAACTATTCACTCTACCCACCATGGGAGTGGGTACAAGAGGGAACTATTCACTCTACCCACCATGAGAGTGGGTACAAGAGGGAACTATTCACTCTACCCCACCATGGGAGTGGGTACAAGAGGGAACTATTCACTCTACCCACCATGAGAGTGGGTACAAGAGGGAACTATTCACTCTACCCACCATGAGAGTGGGTACAAGAGGGAACTATTCACTCTACCCACCATGAGAGTGGGTACAAGAGGGAACTATTCACTCTACCCACCATGGGAGTGGGTACAAGAGGGAACTATTCACTCTACCCACCATGGGAGTGGGTACAAGAGGGAACTATTCACTCTACCCACCATGAGAGTGGGTACAAGAGGGAACTATTCACTCTACCCACCATGGGAGTGGGTACAAGAGGGAACTATTCACTCTACCCACCATGGGAGTGGGTACAAGAGGGAACTATTCACTCTACCCACCATGAGAGTGGGTACAAGAGGGAACTATTCACTCTACCCACCATGAGAGTGGGTACAAGAGGGAACTATTCACTCTACCCACCATGGGAGTGGGTACAAGAGGGAACTATTCACTCTACCCACCATGGGAGTGGGTACAAGAGGGAACTATTCACTCTACCCACCATGAGAGTGGGTACAAGAGGGAACTATTCACTCTACCCACCATGAGAGTGGGTACAAGAGGGAACTATTCACTCTACCCACCATGGGAGTGGGTACAAGAGGGAACTATTCACTCTACCCACCACGGGAGTGGGTACAAGAGGGAACTATTCACTCTACCCACCATGGGAGTGGGTACAAGAGGGAACTATTCACTCTACCCACCATGGGAGTGGGTACAAGAGGGAACTATTCACTCTACCCACCACGGGAGTGGGTACAAGAGGGAACTATTCACTCTACCCACCATGGGAGTGGGTACAAGAGGGAACTATTCACTCTACCCACCATGGGAGTGGGCAGAGCCGACTATGATGTCATTGCCCAAGAGGGCCCGCCCACTACACCTGACTAATCTGTGTATGTGTGTATAGGTTATTGACCTGAACGCCTCTTACCTGTACCTCTCACCCTTCACATATCTCTATGTACCTGACCTCCCACAAGTATAAATATGATGTGTTATATCCTGTCTCCTTACGGGCTCACCATAGCCCGTGCTACATGGACGCTTCCTTCTCAGTAACTAAATCTAAAACAACAACAAAAACTCCTGTGTCCTCACTTTTCATCTATCTATTCATCCATCTACTCCTCTATCCATCTATAGAGCCATCCATCTATCTGTCCTTCTGTATATCCATCATCCTATTTATTCATCTCGCTTTCTATCCATCTATCTTGATCTGTCCATCTGTTATCTATCCATCTATCTATCAATCTATGTATCTATCAAATTATACAATTATCCATCCATCCATCTATCCATTCTTCTCCTCATCTTTCTACCCATATATTCATCTATTCATCCGTCTATTCATCCAGCTATCTATCCATCTACTTATCTGTCTATATCTCTATTCATCCATCCATGTATCCATCTATCCTCTAATCTATTTATAATACCTATCCCTCTATCTATCTATCCATCCATCTATTTATCTATCCATTCGTCTATCTCACCATCCACAGACACATGTCCCTATCCGTCACGTTCATCAAGTCTTGCCAAGTTCAACTGAACTTGGTGAGAGACAAAGTTCAACTGAACTTGGTGAGAGACAAAGTTCAACTGAACTCGGTGAGAGACAAAGTTCAACTGAACTCGGTGAGAGACAAAGTTCAACTGAACTCGGTGAGAGATAAAGTTCACTTGAACTTGGTGAGAGACAAAGTTCAACTGAACTCGGTGAGAGATAAAGTTCACTTGAACTTGGTGAGAGACAAAGTTCAACTGAACTCGGTGAGAGACAAAGTTCACCTCAACTCGGTGAGAGACAAAGTTCACCTCAACTCGGTGAGAGACAAAGTTCACCTCAACTTGGTGAGAGACAAAGTTCACCTCAACTTGGTGAGAGACAAAGTTCACCTGAACTTGGTGAGAGACAAAGTTCACCTCAACTTGGTGAGAGACAAAGTGTGTACAAAAGGAGAACAGAGGGAAGAGAAGCGATCATCCTGTCCAGAGGAGAGGATAATCACCTCTCCCTCTTCTCTCCCTCCTCCCCATTACTACCCCAGGCTCCTTCCCTCCCTCCATCCCTCTCCCTCCCTCCCTCCCTCACCCTCCCTCCGTCACACTCCCTCCTGGGCCCTCCCTCCACAAGGTCAGGTGGCGGTAAGGGCGCAACTCTGGCCTCACTACACAGAGCATCACCTTACTGACACTCACACACCTCCCTGGCCAAACTAGAGCAAGCTTACCTTACCTCCCATACACACGTCGTGTCAGCAAGGCGGACAGCCCGCCTGCTGTCATAACATTGTGTCAGCAAGGCGGACAGCTCGCCTGCTGTCATAACATTGTGTCAGCAAGGTGGACAGCTCGCCTGCTGTCATAACATTGTGTCAGCAAGGTGGACAGCCCGCCTGCTGTCATAACATTGTGTCAGCAAGGCGGACAGCCCGCCTGCTGTCATAACATTGTGTCAGCAAGGCGGACAGCCCGCCTGCTGTCATAACATTGTGTCAGCAAGGTGGACAGCCCCCCTGCTGTCATAACACCGTGTAAGCAAGGCGGACAGCCCGCCTGCTGTCATAACATTGTGTCAGCAAGGTGGACAGCCCCCCTGCTGTCATAACATTGTGTCAGCAAGGTGGACAGCCCGCCTGCTGTCATAACATTGTGTCAGCAAGGTGGACAGCCCGCCTGCTGTCATAACATTGTGTCAGCAAGGTGGACAGCCCGCCTGCTGTCATAACATTGTGTCAGCAAGGTGGACAGCCAGCCTGCTGTCATAACATTGTGTCAGCAAGGTGGACAGCCCGCCTGCTGTCATAATATTGTGTCAGCAAGGTGGACAGCCAGCCTGCTGTCATAACATTGTGTCAGCAAGGTGGACAGCCCGCCTGCTGTCATAACATTGTGTCAGCAAGGTGGACAGCCAGCCTGCTGTCATAACATTGTGTCAGCAAGGTGGACAGCCCGCCTGCTGTCATAACATTGTGTCAGCAAGGTGGACAGCCAGCCTGCTGTCATAACATTGTGTCAGCAAGGTGGACAGCCCGCCTGCTGTCATAACATTGTGTCAGCAAGGCGGACAGCCAGCCTGCTGTCATAACATTGTGTCAGCAAGGTGGACAGCCCGCCTGCTGTCATAACATTGTGTCAGCAAGGTGGACAGCCCGCCTGCTGGTATAACATTGTGTCAGCAAGGTGGACAGCCAGCCTGCTGTCATAACATTGTGTCAGCAAGGTGGACAGCCCGCCTGCTGTCATAACATTGTGTCAGCAAGGTGGACAGCCAGCCTGCTGTCATAACATTGTGTCAGCAAGGTGGACAGCCCGCCTGCTGTCATAACATTGTGTCAGCAAGGCGGACAGCCAGCCTGCTGTCATAACATTGTGTCAGCAAGGTGGACAGCCCGCCTGCTGGTATAACATTGTGTCAGCAAGGCGGACAGCCCGCCTGCTGTCATAACATTGTGTCAGCAAGGCGGACAGCCAGCCTGCTGTCATAACATCGTGTCAGCATGGCGGACAGCCCGCCTGCTGGTATAACTAGTACTATATTCCACATTTCTAAAGCGTTTCCATGACTTGCACTTCTCCATTATCTATACTCCCCCCATCCCCCCAAAAAACCTGACCTCCCCCCCTCACCGGTCCGTTTTACCCTGGGCCCCTTACCCCAGGGGACGTGGGCACGCCCCTCCCCCTAGGGTAAACAGGGCAGGTTAGGTACACCCTCCAGGTTACCCTACGGTCACCTCCCCTAAACCTTCCCTCTCCACCCACAACTTCTTGCTTCCACCCCCAGGAACCCTTCCACCCCCAGGTCTACCCTTCCACCCCCAGGTCTACCCTTCCTCTCCCCCAGGTCTACCCTTCCACCCCCAGGTATACCCTTCCACCCCCAGGTCTACCCTTCCACCCCCAGGTCTACCCTTCCACCCTCAGGTCTACCCTTCCACCCCCAGGTCTACCCTTCCACCCCCAGGTCTACCCTTCCACCCCCAGGTTTACCCTTCCTCCCCCAGGTCTACCCTTCCCCCCCCCCAGGTCTACCCTTCCTTCCCCCCCCCAGGTCTACCCTTCCCCCCCCCAGGTCTACCCTTCCTCCCCCAGGTCTACCCTTCCCCCCCAGGTCTACCCTTCCCCCCCAGGTCTACCCTTCCACCCCCAGGTCTACCCTTCCACCCCCAGGTCTACCCTTCCACCCCCAGGTCTACCCTTCCTACCCCAGGTCTACCCTTCCCCCCCCAGGTCTACCCTTCCACCCAAAGGTCTACCCTTCCACCCCCAGGTCTACCCTTCCACCCCCAGGTCTACCCTTCCTCCCCCAGGTCTACCCTTCCCCCCCCCAGGTCTACCCTTCCACCCCCAGGTCTACCCTTCCCCCCTCCCCCCCAGGTCAATCCTTCCACCCCAAGGTCTACCCTTCCACCCCCAGGTCTACCCTTCCACCCCCAGCTCTACCCTTCCACCCCCAGGTCTACCCTTCCACCCCCAGGTCTACCCTTCCACCCCCAGGTCTACCCTTCCCCCCCCAGGTCTACCCTTCCACCCCCAGGTCTACCCTTCCACCCCCAGGTCTACCCTTCCTCCCCCAGGTCTACCCTTCCCCCCCCCAGGTCAACCCTTCCACCCCCAGGTCTACCCTTCCCCCCCCCCATGTCTACCCTTCCACCCCCCCAGGTCTACCCTTCCACCCCCAGGTCTACCCTTCCACCCCCCAGGTCTACCCTTCCCCCCCAGGTCTACTCTTCCACCCCCAGGAACCCTTCCACCCCCAGGTCTACCCTTCCACCCCCAGGTCTACCCTTCCACCCCCAGGTCTACCCTTCCTCCCCCATGTCTACCCTTCCCCCCCCCAGGTCTACCCTTCCTCCCCCAGGTCTACCCTTCCCCCCCCCAGGTCTACCCTTCCTCCCCCAGGTCTACCCTTCCCCCCCCAGGTCTACCCTTCCACCCCCAGGTCTACCCTTCCACCCCCAGGTCTACCCTTCCACCCCCAGGTCTACCCTTCCTACCCCAGGTCTACCCTTCCCCCCCAGGTCTACCCTTCCACCCCCAGGTCTACCCTTCCACCCCCAGGTCTACCCTTCCACCCCCAGGTCTACCCTTCCACCCCCAGGTCTACCCTTCCTCTCCCAGGTCTAACCTTCCCCCCCCCCAGGTCTACCCTTCCACCCCCAGGTCTACCCTTCCACCCCCAGGTCTACCCTTCCACCCCCAGGTCTACCCTTCCACCCCAGGTCTACCCTTCCACCCCGAGGTCTACCCTTCCACCCCCAGGTCTACCCTTCCTCCCCCAGGTCTACCCTTCCCCCCCCCAGGTCTACCCTTCCACCCCCAGGTCTACCCTTCCCCCCTCCCCCCCAGGTCAATCCTTCCACCCCAAGGTCTACCCTTCCACCCCCAGGTCTACCCTTCCACCCCCAGCTCTACCCTTCCACCCCCAGGTCTACCCTTCCACCCCCAGGTCTACCCTTCCACCCCCAGGTCTACCCTTCCCCCCCCAGGTCTACCCTTCCACCCCCAGGTCTACCCTTCCACCCCCAGGTCTACCCTTCCTCCCCCAGGTCTACCCTTCCCCCCCCCAGGTCAACCCTTCCACCCCCAGGTCTACCCTTCCCCCCCCCCCATGTCTACCCTTCCACCCCCCCAGGTCTACCCTTCCACCCCCAGGTCTACCCTTCCACCCCCCAGGTCTACCCTTCCCCCCCAGGTCTACTCTTCCACCCCCAGGAACCCTTCCACCCCCAGGTCTACCCTTCCACCCCCAGGTCTACCCTTCCACCCCCAGGTCTACCCTTCCTCCCCCATGTCTACCCTTCCCCCCCCCAGGTCTACCCTTCCTCCCCCAGGTCTACCCTTCCCCCCCCCAGGTCTACCCTTCCTCCCCCAGGTCTACCCTTCCCCCCCCAGGTCTACCCTTCCACCCCCAGGTCTACCCTTCCACCCCCAGGTCTACCCTTCCACCCCCAGGTCTACCCTTCCTACCCCAGGTCTACCCTTCCCCCCCAGGTCTACCCTTCCACCCCCAGGTCTACCCTTCCACCCCCAGGTCTACCCTTCCACCCCCAGGTCTACCCTTCCACCCCCAGGTCTACCCTTCCTCTCCCAGGTCTAACCTTCCCCCCCCCCAGGTCTACCCTTCCACCCCCAGGTCTACCCTTCCACCCCCAGGTCTACCCTTCCACCCCCAGGTCTACCCTTCCACCCCCAGGTCTACCCTTCCACCCCCAGGTCTACCCTTCCTCCCCCAGGGCCACCCTTCCACCCCCAGGTCTACACTTCCACCCCCAGGTCTACCCTTCCACCCCCAGGTCTACCCTTCCACCCCCCCAGGTCAATCCTTCCACCCCAAGGTCTACCCTTCCTCCCCCAGGTCTACCCTTCCTCCCCCCCCAGGTCAATCCTTCCACCCCAAGGTCTACCCTTCCACCCCCAGGTCAACCCTTCCACCCCCAGGTCTACCCTTCCACCCCCAGGTCTACCCTTCCACCCCCAGGTCTACCCTTCCACCCCCAGGTCTACCCTTCCCCCCCCAGGTCTACCCTTCCACCCCCAGGTCTACCCTTCCACCCCCAGGTCTACCCTTCCTCCCCCAGGTCTACCCTTCCCCCCCCAGGTCTACCCTTCCACCCCCAGGTCTACCCTTCCTTCCCCAGGTCTACCCTTCCACCCCCCCAGGTCTACCCTTCCACCCCCCAGGTCTACCCTTCCACCCCCCAGGTCTACCCTTCCCCCCCCAGGTCTACTCTTCCACCCCCAGGTCTACCCTTCCACCCCCAGGTCTACCCTTCCACCCCCAGGTCTACCCTTCCACCCCCAGGTCTACCCTTCCCCCCCCCAGGTCAACCCTTCCACCCCCCAGGTCTACCCTTTCACCCCCCAGGTCTACCCTTCCACCCCCAGGTCTACCCTTCCCCCCCCCAGGTCAACCCTTCCCCCCCCCCAGGTCTACTCTTCCACCCCCAGGTCTACCCTTCCACCCCCAGGTCTACCCTTCCACCCCCAGGTCTACCCATCCACCCCCAGGTCTACCCTTCCACCCCCAGGTCAACCCTTCCACCCCCAGGTCTACCCTTCCACCCCCAGGTCTACCCTTCCACCCCCAGGTCTACCCTTCCACCCCCAGGTCTACCCTTCCTCCCCCAGGTCTAACCTTCCCCCCCCCCAGGTCTACCCTTCCACCCCCAGGTCTACCCTTCCACCCCCAGGTCTACCCTTCCACCCCCAGGTCTACCCTTCCACCCCCAGGTCTACCCTTCCACCCCCAGGTCTACCCTTCCACCCCCCCCAGGTCAATCCTTCCACCCCAAGGTCTACCCTTCCTCCCCCAGGTCTACCCTTCCCCCCCCCCAGGTCAATCCTTCCACCCCAAGGTCTACCCTTCCACCCCCAGGTCAACCCTTCCACCCCCAGGTCTACCCTTCCACCCCCAGGTCTACCCTTCCACCCCCAGGTCTACCCTTCCACCCCCAGGTCTACCCTTCCCCCCCCCAGGTCTACCCTTCCACCCCCAGGTCTACCCTTCCACCCCCAGGTCTACCCTTCCTCCCCCAGGTCTACCCTTTTCCCCCCCCAGGTCTACCCTTCCACCCCCAGGTCTACCCTTCCCCCCCCCCAGGTCTACCCTTCCACCCCCCCAGGTCTACCCTTCCACCCCCCCAGGTCTACCCTTCCACCCCCAGGTCTACCCTTCCACCCCCCAGGTCTACCCTTCCCCCCCCAGGTCTACTCTTCCACCCACAGGTCTACCCTTGCACCCCCAGGTCTACCCTTCCACCCCCAGGTCTACCCTTCCACCCCCAGGTCTACCCTTCCCCCCCCCAGGTCTACCCTTCCACCCCCCAGGTCTACCCTTTCACCCCCCAGGTCTACCCTTCCACCCCCAGGTCTACCCTTCCCCCCCCAGGTCTACCCTTCCCCCCCCCAGGTCTACTCTTCCACCCCCAGGTCTACCCTTCCACCCCCAGGTCTACCCTTCCACCCCCAGGTCTACCCTTCCACCCCCAGGTCTACCCTTCCCCCCCCCAGGTCTACCCTTTCACCCCCCAGGTCTACCCTTCCACCCCCAGGTCTACCCTTCCCCCCCCCAGGTCTACCCTTCCCCCCCCAGGTCTACTCTTCCACCCCCAGGTCTACCCTTCCACCCCCAGGTCTACCCTTCCACCCCCAGGTCTACCCTCCCCCCCCCCCAGGTCTACCCTTCCCCCCCCAGGTCTACTCTTCCACCCCCAGGTCTACCCTTCCACCCCCAGGTCTACCCTTCCACCCCCAGGTCTACCCTTCCCCCCCCAGGTCTACCCTTCCACCCCCAGGTCTACCCTTCCACCCCCAGGTCTACCCTTCCACCCCCAGGTCTACCCTTCCACCCCCAGGTCTACCCTTCCCCCCCCCAGGTCTACCCTTCCCCCCCCCAGGTCTACCCTTCCCCCCTCAGGTCTACCCTTCCACCCCCAGGTCTACCCTTCCACCCCCAGGTCAACCCTTCCCCCCCCCAGGTCTACTCTTCCACCCCCAGGTCTACCCTTCCACCCCCAGGTCTACCCTTCCACCCCCCAGGTTTACCCTTCCCCCCCCCAGGTCTACTCTTCCACCCCCAGGTCTACCCTTCCACCCCCAGGTCTACCCTTCCACCCCCAGGTCTACCCTTCCACCCCCAGGTCTACCCTTCCCCCCCCAGGTCTACCCTTCCACCTCCAGGTCTACCCTTCCTCCCCCAGGTCTACCCTTCCCCCCCCCAGGTCTACCCTTCCACCCCCAGGTCTACCCTTCCACCCCCAGGTCTACCCTTCCACCCCCAGGTCTACCCTTCCACCCCCAGGTCTACCCTTCCCCCCCCCCAGGTCTAGCTTTCCCCCCCCCCAGGTCTACCCTTCCACCCCCAGGTCTACCCTTCCACCCCCAGGTCTACCCTTCCTCCCCCAGGTCTACCCTTCCCCCCCAGGTCTACCCTTCCACCCCCCCCAGGTCTACCCTTCCACACCCAGGTCTACCCTTCCACCCCCCCAGGTCTACCCTTCCACCCCCAGGTCTACCCTTCCCCCCCCCCAGGTCTACCCTTTCACCCCCCAGGTCTACCCTTCCACCCCCAGGTCTACCCTTCCACCCCCAGGTCTACCCTTCCCCCCCCCAGGTCTACCCTTCCCCCCCAGGTCTACCCTTCCCCTCCCCAGGTCTACCCTTCCCCCCCCCCCAGGTCTACCCTTTCACCCCCCAGGTCTACCCTTCCCCCCCCAGGTCTACCCTTTCACCCCCCAGGTCTACCCTTCCACCCCCAGGTCTACCCTTCCACCCCCAGGTCTACCCTTCCCCCCCCCAGGTCTACCCTTCCACCCCCAGGTCTACCCTTCCCCCCCCCAGGTCTGCCCTTCCCCCCCCAGGTCTACCCTTCCCCCCCAGGTCTACCCTTCCCCCCCCCAGGTCTACCCTTCCACCCCCAGGTCTACCCTTCCCCCCACCCAGGTCAACCCTTCCACCCATTTGCAGGAACAGGTGCACCTCGTGCCCACAGGGGCACCTGGGGCATAATGTGGGCACCGGGGCACCTGGGGCACGGTGTGGGCACCGGGGCACCTGGGGCATGGTGTGGGCACCGGGGCACCTGGGGCATGGTGTGGGCACCAGGGCACCTGGGGCATGATGTGGGCACAAGGGCACCTGGGGCATGGTGTGGGCACCGGGGCACCTGGGGCATGATGTGGGCACAGGGGCACCTGGGACATCGTGTGAGCACCGGGGCACCTGGAGCATGGTGTGGGCACCGGGGCTCCTGGGGCATGGTGTGGGCACCGGGGCTCCTGGGGCATGGTGTGGGCACAGGGGCACCAGGGGCACGGTGTGGGCACAGGGGCACCAGGGGCACGGTGTGGGCACCGGGGCACCTGGGGTATGGTGTGGGCACAGGGGCACCTGGGGCATGGTGTGGGCACCGGGGCACCTGGGGCACGGTGTGGGCACCGGGGCACCTGGGGCACCTGGGGCATGGTGTGGGCACCGGGGCACCTGGGGCACGGTGTGGGCACAGGGGCACCTGGGGCATAGTGTGGGCACCGGGGCACGGTGTGGGCACCGGGGCACGGTGTGGGCACAGGGTCACCTGGGGCATGGTGTGGGCACAGGGGCACCTGGGGCATGGTGTGGGCACCGGGGCACCTGGGGCATGGTGTGGGCACAGGGACACCTGGGGCATAATGTGGGCACCGGCGCACCTGGGGCACAGTGTGGGCACAGGGGCACCTGGGGCATGGTGTGGGCACAGGGGCACCTGGGGCATGGTGTGGCCACCGGGGCAACTGGGACATGGTGTGGGCACAGGGGCACCTGGGGCATAATGTGGGCACCGGCGCACCTGGGGCATGGTGTCGGCACCGGGGCACCTGGGGCATGGTGTGGGCACAGGGGCACCTGATGCATAATGTGGGCACCGGGGCACGTGGGGCACGGTGTGGGCACAGGGGCACCTGGAGCATAATGTGGGCACCGGAGCACCTGGGGAACGGTGTGGGCACAGGGGCACCTGGGGCACGGTGTGGGCACAGGGGCACCTGGGGCATAATGTGGGCACAGGGGCACCTGGGGCACGGTGTGGGCACCGAGGCACCTGGGGCATGGTGTGGGCACAGGGTCACCTGGGGCACGGTGTGGGCACCGAGGCACCTGGGGCATGGTGTGGGCACAGGGTCACCTGAGGCATAGTGTGGGCACCGGGGCACCTGGGGCACCTGGGGCATAGTGTGGGCACCGGGGCACGGTGTGGGCACCGGGGCACGGTGTGGGCACAGGGGCACCTGGGGCATGGTGTGGGCACCTGGGGCATAGTGTGGGCACCGGGGCACCTGGGGCATGGTGTGGGCACCGGGGCACCTGGGGCATGGTGTGGGCACAGGGGCACCTGGGGCATAATGTGGGCACCGGCGCACCTGGGGCACGGTGTGGGCACAGGGGCACCTGGGGCATAATGTGGGCACCGGGGCACCTGGGGCACGGTGTGGGCACAGGGGAACCTGGGGCATGGTGTGGGCACAGGGGCACCTGGAGCATGGTGTGGGCACCGGGGCACCTGGGGCATGGTGTGGGCACAGGGGCACCTGGGGCATAATGTGGGCACCGGGGCACCTGGGGCACGGTGTGGGCACAGGGGCACCTGGGGCATAATGTGGGCACCGGGGCACCTGGGGCACGGTGTGGGCACAGGGGAACCTGGGGCATGGTGTGGGCACAGGGGCACCTGGGGCAATGTGTGGGCACCGGGGCACCTGGGGCATGGTGTGGGCACAGGGTCACCTGGGGCACGGTGTGGGCACCGGGGCACCTGGGGCACGCTGTGGGCACAGGGGCACCTGGGGCATGGTGTGGGCACAGGGTCACCTGGGGCAATGTGTGGGCACCGGTGCACCTGGGGCATGGTGTGGGCACAGGGTCACCTGGGGCATGGTGTGGGCACCGGGGCACCTGGGGCACGGTGTGGGCACCGGGGCACCTGGGGCATGGTGTGGGCACCGGGGCACCTGGGGCATAATGTGGGCACCGGCGCACCTGGGGCATAATGTGGGCACCGGGGCACTTAGGGCACGGTGTGGGCACAGGGGCACCTGGGGCATAGTGTGAGTACCGGGGCACCTGGGGCATGGTGTGGGCACCGGGGCACTTAGGGCACGGTGTGGGCACCTGGTTACCTGGGGCACGGTGTGGGCACAGGGGCACCTGGGGCATACTGTGGGCACCGGGGCACCTGGGGCATGGTGTGGGCACCGGGGCACCTGGGGCATGGTGTGGGCACCGGGGCACCTGGGGCACCTGGGGCACGGTGTGGGCACCGGGGCACCTGGGGCATAGTGTGGGCACCGGGGCACCTGGGGCATGGTGTGGGCACCGGGGCACCTGGGGCATGGTGTGGGCACCGGGGCACCTGGGGCACCTGGGGCATGGTGTGGGCACCGGGGCACCTGGGGCATGGTGTGGGCACCGGGGCACCTGGGGCACCTGGGGCATGGTGTGGGCACCGGGGAACCTGGGGCATGGTGTGGGCACCGGGGCACCTGGGGCACCTGGGGCACGGTGTGGGCACCGGGGCACCTGGGGCATAGTGTGGACACCGGGGCACCTGGGGTATGGTGTGGGCACCGGGGCTCCTGGGGCATGGTGTGGGCACCGGGGCACCTGGGGCACGGTGTGGGCACCGGGGCACCTGGGGCACGGTGTGGGCACCGGGGCACCTGGGGCACGGTGTGGGCACCGGGGCACCTGGGGCACGGTGTGGGCACCGGGGCACCTGGGGCACCTGGGGCACCTGGGGCACGGTGTGGGCACCGGGGCACCTGGGGCACGGTGTGGGCACCGGGGGCACCTGGGGCACCTGGGGCACGGTGTGGGCACCGGGGCACCTGGGGCACGGTGTGGGCACCGGGGCACCTGGGGCACCTGGGGCACCTGGGGCACGGTGTGGGCACCGGGGCACCTGGGGCACCTGGGGCACGGTGTGGGCACCGGGGCACCTGGGGCACGGTGTGGGCACCGGGGCACCTGGGGCACCTGGGGCACGGTGTGGGCACCGGGGCACCTGGGGCACGGTGTGGGCACCGGGGCACCTGGGGCACGGTGTGGGCACCGGGGCACCTGGGGCACCTGGGGCACGGTGTGGGCACCGGGGCACCTGGGGCACGGTGTGGGCACCGGGGCACCTGGGGCACCTGGGGCACGGTGTGGGCACCGGGGCACCTGGGGCACGGTGTGGGCACCGGGGCACCTGGGGCACCTGGAACATGGTGTGGGCACCGGGGCACCTGGGGCACGGTGTGGGCACCGGGGCACCTGGGGCACCTGGGGCACGGTGTGGGCACCGGGGCACCTGGGGCACGGTGTGGGCACCGGGGCACCTGGGGCACGGTGTGGGCACCGGGGCACCTGGGGCACGGTGTGGGCACCGGGGCACCTGGGGCACCTGGGGCACCTGGGGCACGGTGTGGGCACCGGGGCACCCGGGGCACCTGGGGCACGGTGTGGGCACCGGGGCACCTGGGGCACGGTGTGGGCACCGGGGCACCTGGGGCACCTGGGGCCGGTGTGGGCACCGGGGCACCTGGGGCACGGTGTGGGCACCGGGGCACCTGGGGCACGGTGTGGGCACCGGGGCACCTGGGGCACGGTGTGGGCACCGGGGCACCTGGGGCACGGTGTGGGCACCGGGGCACCTGGGGCACGGTGTGGGCACCGGGGCACCTGGGGCACGGTGTGGGCACCGGGGCACCTGGGGCACGGTGTGGGCACCGGGGCACCTGGGGCACCTGGGGCACCTGGGGCACGATGTGGGCACCGGGGCACCCGGGGCACCTGGGGCACGGTGTGGGCACTGGGGCACCTGGGGCACGGTGTGGGCACCGGGGCACCTGGGGCACCTGGGGCACGGTGTGGGCACCGGGGCACCTGGGGCACCTGGGGCACCTGGGGCATGGTGTGGGCACCGGGGCACCACCCTCCATGACATCACCTCTTACTTAGCTGGGCTCCTCTGCCCCCCCCCATTACAACCTCACATGGGCTCTCTACATCCGTCTCTACACCACCACCACCAGCCTCTACACCACCACCAGCCTCTACACCACCACCACCACCCTCTACACCACCACCACCAGCCTCTACACCACCACCACCACCCTCTACACCACCACCACCAGCCTCTACACCACCACCACCACCCTCTACACCACCACCACCAGCCTCTACACCACCACCACCAGCCTCTACACCACCTCCACCAGCCTCTACACCACCACCACCAGCCTCTACACCACCACCACCAGCCTCTACACCTCCACCACCAGCCTCTACACCACCACCACCACCCTCTACACCACCACCACCAGCCTCTACACCACCACCACCAGCCTCTACACCACCACCACCAGTCTCTACACCACCACCACCACCCTCTACACCACCACCACCACCCTCTACACCACCACCACCAGCCTCTACACCACCACCAGCCTCTACACCACCACCACCAGCCTCTACACCACCACCAGCCTCTACACCACCACCACCAGCCTCTACACCACCACCACCACCCTCTACACCACCACCACCAGCCTCTACACCACCACCACCAGCCTCTACACCACCACCACCACCCTCTACACCACCACCACCAGCCTCTACACCACCACCACCAGCCTCTACACCACCACCACCAGCCTCTACACCACCACCACCAGCCTCTACACCACCACCACCAGCCTCTACACCACCACCACCCTCTACACCACCACCACCAGCCTCTGCACCACCACCACCAGCCTCTACACCACCACCACCAGCCTCTACACCACCACCACCAGCCTCTACACCACCACCACCAGCCTCTACACCACCACCACCACCCTCTACACCACCACCACCAGCCTCTACACCACCACCACCAGCCTCTACACCACCACCACCAGCCTCTACACCACCACCAGCCTCTACACCACCACCACCAGCCTCTACACCACCACCACCAGCCTCTACACCACCACCACCACCCTCTACACCACCACCACCAGCCTCTACACCACCACCACCACCCTCTACACCACCACCACCAGCCTCTACACCACCACCACCACCCTCTACACCACCACCACCAGCCTCTACACCACCACCACCAGCCTCTACACCACCTCCACCAGCCTCTACACCACCACCACCAGCCTCTACACCACCACCACCAGCCTCTACACCTCCACCACCAGCCTCTACACCACCACCACCACCCTCTACACCACCACCACCAGCCTCTACACCACCACCACCAGCCTCTACACCACCACCACCAGTCTCTACACCACCACCACCACCCTCTACACCACCACCACCACCCTCTACACCACCACCACCAGCCTCTACACCACCACCAGCCTCTACACCACCACCACCAGCCTCTACACCACCACCAGCCTCTACACCACCACCACCAGCCTCTACACCACCACCACCACCCTCTACACCACCACCACCAGCCTCTACACCACAACCACCAGCCTCTACACCACCACCACCACCCTCTACACCACCACCACCAGCCTCTACACCACCACCACCAGCCTCTACACCACCACCACCAGCCTCTACACCACCACCACCAGCCTCTACACCACCACCACCAGCCTCTACACCACCACCACCCTCTACACCACCACCACCAGCCTCTGCACCACCACCACCAGCCTCTACACCACCACCACCAGCCTCTACACCACCACCACCAGCCTCTACACCACCACCACCAGCCTCTACACCACCACCACCACCCTCTACACCACCACCACCAGCCTCTACACCAACACCACCAGCCTCTACACCACCACCACCAGCCTCTACACCACCACCACCAGCCTCTACACCACCACCAGCCTCTACACCACCACCACCAGCCTCTACACCACCACCACCAGCCTCTACACCACCACCACCACCCTCTACACCACCACCACCAGCCTCTACACCACCACCACCACCCTCTACACCACCACCACCAGCCTCTACACCACCACCACCAGCCTCTACACCACCACCACCAGCCTCTACACCACCACCAGCCTCTACACCACCACCACCAGCCTCTACACCACCACCACCAGCCTCTACACCACCACCACCAGCCTCTACACCACCACCACCAGCCTCTACACCACCACCAGCCTCTACACCACCACCACCAGCCTCTACACCACCACCACCAGCCTCTACACCACCACCACCACCCTCTACACCACCACCACCAGCCTCTACACCACCACCACCAGCCTCTACACCACCACCACCAGCCTCTACACCACCACCACCAGTCTCTACACCACCACCACCAGCCTCTACACCACCACCACCACCCTCTACACCACCACCACCAGCCTCTACACCTCCACCACCACCCTCTACACCACCACCACCAGCCTCTACACCACCACCACCAGCCTCTACACCTCCACCACCATCCTCTACACCACCACCACCAGCCTCTACACCACCACCAGCCTCTACACCACCACCACCAGCCTCTACACCACCACCACCAGCCTCTACACCACCACCACCAGCCTCTACACCACCACCACCAGCCTCTACACCACCACCACCAGCCTCTACACCACCACCACCAGCCTCTACACCACCACCACCAGCCCTCTACACCACCACCACCAGCCTCTACACCACACCACCAGCCTCTACACCACCACCACCAGCCTCTACACCACCACCACCAGCCTCTACAACCACCACCAGCCTCTACACCACCACCACCAGCCTCTACACCACCACCACCATCCTCTACACCTCCACCACCAGCCTCTACACCACCACCACCAGCCTCTACACCACCACCACCAGCCTCTA
>NC_091189.1:41579677-41619677 GCF_040958095.1 Procambarus clarkii
TAATGTTATATATACACAATTATTATTTGTGTAAACGCGACAAAAAAATATAAGGCAAACACAATTAGATATAACTGTTTTGTTAATGACATGTGGGTAGCTATATATTTAGAGTGAACCGGAGTATATATAAGAGATTAGTGAGGGTTGGGGGTATTATTATCTATCAAGTCCTGGTAGAGGGTGCGGCCCGCCTGTACCAACATGTTCCCACATGAATGGCTCGGAAATACATTCACAAACCTCGACACTAACACTCATATGTACACATGTACGTGTGTGTATACACACATGTACGTGTGTATGTACACACATGTACGTGTGTATGTACACACATGTACGTGTGTATGTACACATGTACGTGTGTATGTACACATGTACGTGTATATACACATATACGTGTTTATGTACACATGTACGTGTCTATGTACACATGTACGTGTTTATTTATTTATTTATTTATATACAAGAAGGTACATTGGGTTAGAGAGAATACATTGCATAGTATTTACAATCTTGTAAAGCCACTATTACGCGCAGCGTTTCGGGCAGGTCCTTAATCTAACCGATAATATTATGTAGGTAAATGCTAGCAAAATTTGTAAAATGTCCCAGCTGTGTCTGGGTACAAGTGACAGGATGAACAACCCAGCGGGTTTTCTTCCTATTGTGGAGTGTTGTACATGCTGCTATGGCGGTGTGTCCACTCACATTTTAGGTCAGCCTAACTTAATATATCATATTTATTCATTACTAACGTATTGCCAGGAAGCTTTCTGAAGTTTGTGTAGTTTGTGGTAATTAGACGGACCCCACTCACAAGATGAGTGGCGCTGCCCAATAAACTCGCCCCTCGGGGCAAAATTTAAAATTTAAGTTAAGTTAACAGGTACATTGTAAGAAAAAATTTAGAGAGATTAGTAGGTATATTAAAGCACACTAATAGCTTTGACTGATAGCAGTGATAGCTTGATTGATAATTTGACAAGATTAAGATTAGATGACAGCAATGATCACAATGGTCAAGTTATATGGCTTAAGTACATAAAGATTGGGGGTTTGGGTAGCACTAGATACAGTGCGAGTTTCAAGCACAAGGTAGGAAACTTTGAAGATGAAATTAGGTACTTTTTGGTTTGTTTTTGAATGAGGCAAAAGTTGGACAGCTTTTCAATTCATTAGGGAGTGAGTTCCATAGACTGGGTCCCTTTATTTGCATAGAGTGTTTACACAGATTAAGTTTGACTCTGGGGATATCAAGGAGATATTTATTTCTGATGTGTTGATAATGGGTCCTATTACATGGCAGGGAGAGTTTCAGAGCAGGATTTGCACTTAAGAACAGTTTTGTAAATGTAAATGGCACAAGATAATGTGTGGAGTGAGGGAGACTATGTTTAGCATGTGTAGGGATTTAAACAGGAAGGGCTGAGTGTTGTCTGAAAGCAGAGTTTGTTATTGTTCTAATAGCAGATTTTTGCTGGGTGATGATGGGCTTGAGGTGGTTTGCAGAGGTTGAACCCCATGCACAGATACCGTATGTAAGATATGGATAGATTAGCGCATAGTATAGTGAGAGGAGAGCAGAGTTTGGAACATAATATCTGATTTTAGAGAGTATAAGAACCGTTTTTGAGACCTTCTTAGTTATGTGTTGTTTGTGGGTGCTGAAGTTGAGTCTCTTGTCTAAGTATAGGCCAAGAAACTTTCCATCATTTTTATTGCTGATGTTAACATTGTCTATATGAAGCTGAATTGCATTAGTTGATTTGCTTCCAAATATGATATAGTAGGTCTTTTCTATGTTAGGTGTGAGTTTGTTGGTTGACATCCATGAGTGGACTTTTTTTTAGTTCATTGTTTATCATGGTTTACAACATTATATAGTGTGTGTGTGGGTTGAGGGGTCCGAGTAAATGAGGGTAGTATCGTCAGCAAATAATATAGGTGTAAGAATGTTAAGAGACATTAGCCAGATCATTGATGTATATAAGAAATATATGAGGTCCTAGGATGCTGCCCTGTGGCACTCCTACGGTTAATGGTAGAGTGGGAGAGGTTATATCATTGATGGCTACACATTGGTGTCTGTCACTAAGATAGGATTGGATATAGTTCAGGGCAAGGCCTCGGACTCCATAACGGTGGAGTCCGAGTAAGACGTAGTTGTGATTAACAGTATCAAAGGCCTTTCTCAGGTCAATGAAGAGTACAATCGGAAACTCATTTTTGTCAAGGGCTGATTAGATTAAGACAAGCAGACTGATAATTGCATCATTGATACTCTTTTGGGAGCGGAAGCCAAACTGACAGAGACTTAGAATATTGAATTTTACGAGAGAGGAGTAGAGGTGTTTGTAGATAATTTTTTCAAATATTTTTGATAATATAGATAGATTTGATATTGGTCTGTAATTGTTTATGTCTGCCGGATTACCTCTGTTATGAACTGGCGTTACTCTTGCTTTTTTAAGGATATCAGGGAAGGTATGACACTAAAGATTTGTTGAACAGCAGAGCTATAGGTGGTGCAAGGGCATGGGAGGCGCTCTTGTATATCATCGATGGAATTTCACTGATGTTCCCAGCTTTGGTTTTTAGTGAGTGTATGATGGACACAACATCTGACGGGCTGACTGGTGAGAGGAGAAGAGAGTTTGGATAGCTGCCTGAGAGATATGTGTTGATATGTGTCTGAGTCTGTGGGATTTTTCTGGCAAGGTTAGCACCAACCGATGAACAGAAGCTATTAAATTCAGTTGCCGTTTCAAGACCTGTTGCAGGTGTACAAACATTTTTTGAAGATTTTTATCTGGTTATGTGAATGTTGTTAAGCTCCTAGAATGTTATAGATGGCTCTCCATGTGCTTTTATTGTTGCCTCTTCTTCTTTGAATCTACTCTCATAATAGGAAAGTTTTGTTTTTCTTATGATACTGATAAGCACTGACGAGTACCTCTTAACTACTTCCTTTGTAACTTGGCCAATCCTAAAGTCTTGTTCATATTCATGTTTCTTGTCGATTGCTTTGAGTATGCCACTTGTGAGCCAGAAATTGTTTAACGTTTAGTTACTTGCTTGGTGAGGAGAGGACAATGAGTGTTGTAAAGGCTTAGAGTTTTGGAATGGAAGAGGTTAGTTAATGAATTTATATCCTGAGTATTATTGAATTCAGATTCCCAGTTTATATTGTGGAGGGCATTTGTGAGATTGTCTATTGCTGCTTCACTGTGTAACCTAAAGGTAAGTTTCTTGTTAGCTGGTGGTGTTATGTCCATGTTCACTACGAGGAAGGTAGGATAGTGGTCAGTTGTTCTGTCAGTGATTATACCAGATGCAAGGGGGAGCTGTTATGTTAGTCCATAAGTGATACAAGGTAATAGCGGATGTTATTATCGGGTGGGCTTGGTGTTGTGGGGATTAGCGTACTGGAGTGCATGCTGTTTAGGAAATAGTCGACTTGGTAGATCAACAGAGTTAATACACATGAATACTGGAACACTTGATGATATATTGAACTTGTACCCAAGACTGGCTATGTAATACATCTGTTATACAATGATGTGATGTAACTATAACCTGAGCTTGTGGAAGCATTTTAATCACCTTCATTGGATAAGTGCTTAATAACACACTAGATTGTATAGTAGCTATCTTACCCTGTCGAAGATTGTATAGTAGCTATCTTACCCTGTCGAAGACTGACTAGTAGCTATCTTACCCTGTCGAAGACTGTATAGTAGCTATCTTACCCTGTCGAAGATTGTATAGTAGCTATCTTACCCTGTCGAAGACTGTATAGTAGCTATCTTACCCTGTCGAAGATTGTATAGTAGCTATCTTACCCTGTCGAAGATTGTATAGTAGCTATCTTACCCTGTCGAAGACTGTATAGTAGCTATCTTACCCTGTCGAAGATTGTATAGTAGCTATCTTACCCTGTCGAAGATTGTATAGTAGCTATCTTACCCTGTCGAAGACTGTATAGTAGCTATCTTACCCTGTCGAAGATTGTATAGTAGCTATCTTACCCTGTCGAAGATTGTATAGTAGCTATCTTACCCTGTCGAAGACTGTATAGTAGCTATCTTACCCTGTCGAAGATTGTATAGTAGCTATCTTACCCTGTCGAAGATTGTATAGTAGCTATCTTACCCTGTCGAAGATTGTATAGTAGCTATCTTACCCTGTCGAAGACTGTATAGTAGCTATCTTACCCTGTCGAAGACTGTATAGTAGCTATCTTACCCTGTCGAAGATTGTATAGTAGCTATCTTACCCTGTCGAAGACTGTATAGTAGCTATCTTACCCTGTCGAAGACTGTATAGTAGCTATCTTACCCTGTCGAAGACTGTATAGTAGCTATCTTACCCTGTGGAAGAAGGAGAGACATGTGTGGAAGCTGGTCAAAACTGCATTTCACTTTTGTAAACACACATTAAAGACACTATGTAAAAGACACCTCGAACACTGTTAATGTAGGATAGACGTAAATCTGTGTAGGGACAGAACTAGCTTGTTTCCTTATGAATAAAGATTATTATTATTATTATTATTATTATTATTATTATTATTATTATTATTATTATTATTATTATTATAGAGAAAATGCATTAGGACTCTTTAAGTGGGGGTTTCCTGCGACCTAGCTTTTGCGCGCCACATACTCTACCACCAGAACACTAGTGGTCTACTAGTAGAGTGGTAGAGTATGGTCTACCACTCTATAGCTAGTATGCACCCCGGCCAGTCTCTGGCCACCCGGGCCAGTCTCTGGCCACCCGGGCCAGTCTCTGGCCACCCGGGCCATCACTGGAGCCTGGCTGACAATCGTCCATCACACAACAGGTAATCTGCTAGTGTAATTATTATACTCCAATACATAGATACATAGGCCAAGTGCAGGATACACCGCTCTATTCCTCTCAACTTTTGACTAACATTTGACAAGTGTAATCTATCAGACCATACACCTGCGTCTATTAACTATCAGACCATACACCTGCGTCTATTAACTATCAGACCATACACCTGCGTCTATTAACTATCGGACCATACAACCAGCACCTATAATCTGGCTCCCGGACCATACAACCAGTTTAGCCCACTAAACTGGCCAGTATGACACTATAGCCCACACAGGGGCCACTAAACTGGCCAGTATGACACTATAGCCCACACAGGGGCCACTAAACTGGCCAGTATGACACTATAGCCCCCACAGGGCCACTAAACTGACCAGTATGACACTATAGCCCACACAGGGGCCACTAAACTGGCCAGTATGACACTATAGCCCACACAGGGCCACTAAACTGGCCAGTATGACACTGTAGCCTCCACAGGGCCACTAAACTGACCAGTATGACACTATAGCCCACACAGGGCCACTAAACTGGCCAGTATGACACTATAGCCCACACAGGGGCCACTAAACTGGCCAGTATGACACTATAGCCCACACAGGGCCACTAAACTGGCCAGTATGACACTGTAGCCTCCACAGGGCCACTAAACTGACCAGTATGACACTATAGCCCCCACAGGGCCACTAAACTGACCAGTATGACACTATAGCCCACACAGGGGCCACTAAACTGGCCAGTATGACACTATAGCCCACACAGGGCCACTAAACTGGCCAGTATGACACTATAGCCCACACAGGGGCCACTAAACTGGCCAGTATGACACTATAGCCCCCACAGGGCCACTAAACTGACCAGTATGACACTATAGCCCACACAGGGGCCACTAAACTGGCCAGTATGACACTATAGCCCACACAGGGCCACTAAACTGGCCAGTATGACACTGTAGCCTCCACAGGGCCACTAAACTGACCAGTATGACACTATAGCCCACACAGGGCCACTAAACTGGCCAGTATGACACTATAGCCCCCACAGGGCCACTAAACTGACCAGTATGACACTACAGCCCCCACAGGGCCACTAAACTGACCAGTATGACACTATAGCCCACACAGGGCCACTAAACTGGCCAGTATGACACTATAGCCCACACAGGGGCCACTAAACTGACCAGTATGACACTATAGCCCACACAGGGCCACTAAACTGGCCAGTATGACACTATAGCCCCCACAGGGCCACTAAACTGGCCAGTATGACACTATAGCCCCCACAGGGCCACTAAACTGACCAGTATGACACTATAGCCCACACAGGGCCACTAAACTGGCCAGTATGACACTGTAGCCTCCACAGGGGCACTAAACTGACCAGTATGACACTACAGCCCACACAGGGGCCACTAAACTGGCCAGTATGACACTATAGCCCACACAGGGCCACTAAACTGGCCAGTATGACACTATAGCTCACACAGGGGCCACTAAACTGACCAGTATGACACTATAGCCCACACAGGGCCACTAAACTGACCAGTATGACACTATAGCCCACACAGGGCCACTAAACTGGCCAGTATGACACTATAGCCCACACAGGGCCACTAAACTGGCCAGTATGACACTATAGCCCACACAGGGCCACTAAACTGGCCAGTATGACACTATAGCCCACACAGGGGCCACTAAACTGACCAGTATGACACTATAGCCCACACAGGGGCCACTACACTGGCCAGTATGACACTATAGCTCACACAGGGGCCACTACACTGGCCAGTATGACACTATAGCCCACACAGGGGCCACTACACTGGCCAGTATGACACTATAGCCCACACAGGGGCCACTACACTGGCCAGTATGACACTATAGCCCACACAGGGGCCACTACACTGGCCAGTATGACACTATAGCCCACACAGGGGCCACTACACTGGCCAGTATGACACTATAGCCCACACAGGGGCCACTACACTGGCCAGTATGACACTATAGCCCACACAGGGCCACTAAACTGGCCAGTATGACACTATAGCCCACACAGGGCCACTAAACTGGCCAGTATGACACTATAGCCCACACAGGGGCCACTAAACTGGCCAGTATGACACTATAGCTCACACAGGGCCCTAAACTGGCCAGTATGACACTATAGCCCACACAGGGGCCACTACACTGGCCAGTATGACACTATAGCCCACACAGGGGCCACTAAACTGGCCAGTATGACACTATAGCTCACACAGGGGCCACTAAACTGGCCAGTATGACACTATAGCTCACAAAGGGCCACTAAACTGGCCAGTATGACACTATATCTCACACAGGGCCACTAAACTGGCCAGTATGACACTATAGCACACACAGGGGCCACTAAACTGGCCAGTATGACACTATAGTCCACACAGAGGCCACTAAACTGGCCAGTATGACACTATAGCACACACAGGGGCCACTAAACTGGCCAGTATGACACTATAGCCCACACAGGGGGCCACTAAACTGGCCAGTATGACACTATAGCCCACACAGGGGCCACTAAACTGGCCAGTATGACACTATAGCCCACACAGGGCCAACTAAACTGGTCAGTATGACACTATAGCACACACACACAGGGCCACTAAACTGGTCAGTATGACACTATAGCACACACACACAGGGCCACTAAACTGGCCAGTATGACACTATAGCACACACACACAGGGCCACTAAGCTGGTCAGTATGACACTATAGCACACACACACAGGGCCACTAAACTGACCAGTATGACACTATAGCACACACAGGGGCCACTAAACTGGCCAGTATGACACTATAGCACACACAGGGGCCACTAAACTGGCCAGTATGACATTATAGCACACACACACAGGGCCACTAAACTGGCCAGTATGACACTATAGCACACACACACAGGGCCACTAAACTGGCCAGTATGACACTATAGCACACACACAGGGCCACTAAACTGGCCAGTATGATACTATAGCACACACACAGGGCCACTAAACTGGCCAGTATGACACTATAGCACACACACAGGGCCACTAAACTGGCCAGTATGACACTATAGCACACACACAGGGCCACTAAACTGGCCAGTATGACACTATAGCACACACACAGGGCCACTAAACTGGCCAGTATGACACTATAGCACACACACAGGGCCACTAAACTGGCCAGTATGACACTATAGCACACACACAGGGCCACTAAACTGGCCAGTATGACACTATAGCACACACACAGGGCCACTAAACTGGCCAGTATGACACTATAGTACACACACAGGGCCACTAAACTGGCCAGTATGACACTATAGCACACACACAGGGCCACTAAACTGGCCAGTATGACACTATAGCACACACACAGGGCCACTAAACTGGCCAGTATGACACTACAGCCCACACAGGGCCACTAAACTGACCAGTATGACACTATAGACGTCACACTACACAGGGGCCACTAAACTGACCAGTATGACACTATAGCACACACACAGGGCCACTAAACTGACCAGTATGACACTATAGACGTCACACTACACAGGGGCCACTAAACTGGCCAGTATGACACTATAGACGTCACACTACACAGGGGCCACTAAACTGACCAGTATGACACTATAGACGTCACACTACACAGGGGCCACTAAACTGACCAGTATGACACTATAGCACACACACAGGGCCACTAAACTGGCCAGTATGACACTACAGCCCACACAGGGCCACTAAACTGACCAGTATGACACTATAGACGTCACACTACACAGGGGCCACTAAACTGACCAGTATGACACTATAGCACACACACAGGGCCACTAAACTGACCAGTATGACACTATAGACGTCACACTACACAGGGGCCACTAAACTGGCCAGTATGACACTATAGACGTCACACTACACAGGGGCCACTAAACTGACCAGTATGACACTATAGACGTCACACTACACAGGGGCCACTAAACTGACCAGTATGACACTATAGCACACACACAGGGCCACTAAACTGACCAGTATGACACTAAAGACGTCACACTACACAGGGGCCACTAAACTGGCCAGTATTACACTATAGACGTCACACTACACAGGGGCCACTAAACTGACCAGTATGACACTATAGACGTCACACTACACAGGGGCCACTAAACTGACCAGTATGACACTATAGACGTCACACTACACAGGGGCCACTAAACTGACCAGTATGACACTATAGACGTCACACTACACAGGGGCCACTAAACTGACCAGTATGACACTATAGCACACACACAGGGCCACTAAACTGACCAGTATGACACTATAGACGTCACACTACACAGGGGCCACTAAACTGACCAGTATGACACTATAGACGTCACACTACACAGGGGCCACTAAACTGACCAGTATGACACTATAGACGTCACACTACACAGGGGCCACTAAACTGACCAGTATGACACTATAGCACACACACAGGACCACTAAACTGACCAGTATGACACTATAGACGTCACACTACACAGGGGCCACTAAACTGGCCAGTATGACACTATAGACGTCACAATACACAGGGGCCACTAAACTGTCCAGTATGACACTATAGACGTCACACTACACAGGGGCCACTAAACTGTCCAGTATGACACTATAGACGTCACACTACACAGGGGCCACTAAACTGTCCAGTATGATGTTGCAGTCCTACATCATACAACAGTCTCTATATCATACAACAGTCCCTACATCATACAACAGCCCCTACATCATACAACAGCCCCTACATCATACAACAGTCCCAACATCATACAACAGCCCCTACATCATACAACAGTCCCAACATCATACAACAGTCCCAACATCATACAACAGCCCCTACATCATTAAGACCTATCTACTTCTGGAGGGTTATTAAGACCTATCAACCTCTGGAGGGTTATTAAGACCTATCAACCTCTGGAGGGTTATTAAGACCTATCAACCTCTGGAGGGTTATTAAGTCCTATCAACCTCTGGAGGGTTATTAAGACCTATCAACCTCTGGAGGGTTATTAAGACCTATCAACCTCTGGAGGTTTATTAAGTCCTATCAACCTCTGGAGGGTTATTAAGTCCTATCAACCTCTGGAGGGTTATTCAGACCTATCAACCTCTGGAGGGTTATTAAGACCTATCAACCTCTGGAGGGTTATTAAGACCTATCAACCTCTGGAGGTTTATTAAGTCCTATCAACCTCTGGAGGGTTATTAAGTCCTATCAACCTCTGGAGGGTTATTCAGACCTATCAACCTCTGGAGGGTTATTAAGACCTATCAACCTCTGGAGGGTTATTAAGACCTATCAACCTCTGGAGGGTTATTAAGACCTATCAACCTCTGGAGAGTTATTAAGACCTATCAACCTCTGGAGAGTTATTAAGACCTGTCAACCTCTGGAGGGTTATTAAGACCTATCAACCTCTGGAGGGTTATTAAGACCTATCAACCTCTGGAGGGTTATTAAGACCTATCAACCTCTGGAGAGTTATTAAGACCTATCAACCTCTGGAGAGTTATTAAGACCTGTCAACCTCTGGAGGGTTATTAAGACCTATCAACCTCTGGAGGGTTATTAAGACCTATCAACCTCTGGAGGGTTATTAAGACCTATCAACCTCTGGAGGGTTATTAAGACCTATCAACCTCTGGGGGGTTATTAAGACCTATCAACCTCTGGAGGGTTATTAAGACCTATCAACCTCTGGAGGGTTATTAAGTCCTATCAACCTCTGGAGGGTTATTAAGACCACCACAATAGCTTATACTGACCAACCAGAAAGTACCCTGTGAGCCCTGACCATAGTCCGTGACGAATATAAATTCTGAGTGTATATACACCAAGAAGCGTTACCTGTGGCAGGTGGCTACCGTTACCTGTGGCAGGTGGCTACCGTTACCTGTGGCAGGTGGCTACCGTTACCTGTGGCAGGTGGCTACCGTTACCTGTGACAGGTGGCTACTGTTACCTGTGACAGGTGGCTACCGTTACCTGTGACAGGTGGCTACCGTTACCTGTGTCAGGTGGCTACCGTTACCTGTGACAGGTGGCTACCGTTACCTGTGACAGGTGGCTACCGTTACCTGTGGCAGGTGGCTACCGTTACCTGTGACAGGTGGCTACCGTTACCTGTGGCAGGTGGCTACCGTTACCTGTGACAGGTGGCTACCGTTACCTGTGGCAGGTGGCTACCGTTACCTGTGACAGGTGGCTACCGTTACCTGTGGCAGGTGGCTACTGTTACCTGTGGCAGGTGGCTACCGTTATCTGTGGCAGGTGGTTACCGTTACCTGTGGCAGGTGGCTGCCGTTACCTGTGACAGGTGGCTACCGTTACCTGTGACAGGTGGCTACCGTTACCTGTGACAGGTGGCTACCGTTACCTGTGACAGGTGGCTACCGTTACCTGTGACAGGTGGCTACCGTTACCTGTGGCAGGTGGCTACCGTTACCTGTGGCAGGTGGCTACCGTTACCTGTGACAGGTGGCTACCGTTACCTGTGACAGGTGGCTACCGTTACCTGTGACAGGTGGCTACCGTTACCTGTGGCAGGTGGCTACCGTTATCTGTGGCAGGTGGCTACCGTTATCTGTGGCAGGTGGCTACCGTTACCTGTGACAGGTGGCTACCGTTACCTGTGACAGGTGGCTACTGTTACCTGTGACAGGTGGCTACCGTTACCTGTGACAGGTGGCTACCGTTACCTGTGACAGGTGGCTACCGTTACCTGTGACAGGTGGCTACCGTTACCTGTGGCAGGTGGCTACCGTTACCTGTACAGGATGCCCCTCATCCTGCAGGCAAGGATTGCAAGTAGCAAGTCATACAAGGCTATTGATCACCCTGTATGATGAAACATCTTACAAGATAATGACTTCAGACCTGTTTACAGCCTGTTGTTGTCATTGTAAGTCTTCCTGTAGTTAAGGATGGCTGCTTAACTAACCTCGAAGGTAATTAGCATAATGAAAATAATAAACCTAATGTTACACTAATTTAAAACTTTGCATAAACTTAGACTAACTTAACTTTAAACTTTTTATCATTTTCTTGTATAGTTAAACAAGGTACCAAACTTTGTATGAATGATGACCGGACCACACACTAGAAATTGAAGGAACGACGACGTTTCGGTCCGTCCTGGACCATTCTCAAGTCGATAACTTGAGAATGAGAACTTGAGAATAACTTACTCAAGTCGAGAACTTGAGTAAGTTCATTTGTATGAATGAACTTACAAGATTTCAACCGTTTTTTAATTTGTATGATGTAAACACCTGTATAATGTAATCACCTGTATAATGTAAACACCTGTATAATGTAATCACTTGTATAATGTAAACAATAGTGTGGTAATACAAGTAATAATGACAACAGTAGTATTACTGTTGTCATTATTACTGTTGTCATTTTTACTGTTGTCATTACTACTGTCATTATTACTGTTGTCATTATTACTGTTGTCATTACTACTGTCATTATTACTGTTGTCATTATTACTGTTGTCATTATTACTGTTGTCATTACTACTGTTGTCATTATTACTGTTGTCATTACTACTGTTGTCATTACTACTGTTGTCATTATTACTGTTGTCATTATTACTGTTGTCATTACTACTGTTGTCATTATTACTGTTGTCATTACTACTGTTGTCATTATTACTGTTGTCATTATTTCTGTTGTCATTACTACTGTTGTCATTATTACTGTTATTACTACTGTTGTCATTATTACTGTTGTCATTATTACTGTTGTCATTACTACTGCTGTCATTATTACTGTTGTCATTATTACTGTTGTCATTATTACTGTTGTCATTATTACTGTTGTCATTATTACTGTTGTCATTATTACTGTTGTCATTTTTACTGTTGTCATTATTACTGTTGTCATTATTACTATTGTCATTATTACTGTTGTCATTATTACTGTTGTCATTATTACTGTTGTCATTATTACTGTTGTCATTACTACTGTTGTCATTATTACTGTTGTCATTACTACTGTTGTCATTATTACTGTTGTCATTACTACTGTTGTCATTATTACTGTTATTATTACTGTTGTCATTATTACTGTTGTCATTACTACTGTTGTCATTACTACTGTTATTACTACTGTTGTCATTATTACTGTTGTCATTATTATTGTTATTACTGCTGTTGTCATTACTACTGTTGTCATTATTACTGTTGTCATTATTACTGTTGTCATTATTACTGTTGTCATTATTACTGTTGTCATTATTACTGTTGTCATTATTACTGTTATTACTACTGTTGTCATTATTACTGTTGTCATTATGACTGTTGTCATTATTACTGTTGTCATTATTACTGTTGTCATTATTACTGTTATTACTACTGTTGTCATTATTACTGTTGTCATTATTACTGTTGTCATTATTACTGTTATTACTACTGTTGTCATTATTACTGTTGTCATTATTACTGTTGTCATTATTACTGTTGTCATTATTACTGTTATTACTACTGTTGTCATTATTACTGTTGTCATTATGACTGTTGTCATTATTACTGTTGTCATTATTACTGTTGTCATTATTACTGTTATTACTACTGTTGTCATTATTACTGTTATTACTACTGTTGTCATTATTTCTGTTGTCATTATTACTGTTATTACTACTGTTGTCATTATTACTGTTGTCATTATTACTGTTGTCATTATTACTGTTGTCATTATTACTGTTGTCATTATTACTGTTATTATTACTGTTGTCATTATTACTGTTGTCATTATTACTGTTATTACTACTGTTGTCATTATTACTGTTGTCATTATTACTGTTATTACTACTGTTGTCATTATTACTGTTGTCATTATTACTGTTGTCATTATTACTGTTGTCATTACTACTGTTGTCATTATTACTGTTATTATTACTGTTGTCATTATTACTGTTGTCATTATTACTGTTATTACTACTGTTGTCATTATTACTGTTGTCATTATTACTGTTGTCATTATTACTGTTGTCATTATTACTGTTATTATTATTACTGTTATTACTACTGTTGTCATTATTACTGTTGACATTATTACTGTTATTACTACTGTTGTCATTATTACTGTTATTACTACTGTTGTCATTATTACTGTTGTCATTATTACTGTTGTCATTATTACTGTTGTCATTATTACTGTTGTCATTATTACTGTTGTCATTACTACTGTTGTTACTACTGTTGTCATTACTACTGTTGTTACTACTGTTGTCATTACTACTGTTGTTACTACTGTTGTCATTACTACTGTTGTTACTACTGTTGTCATTACTACTGTTGTTACTACTGTTGTCATTACTACTGTTGTTACTACTGTTGTCATTACTACTGTTAATACTACTGTTGTCATTACTACTGTTGTTACTACTGTTGTCATTACTACTGTTGTTACTACTGTTGTCATTACTACTGTTAATACTACTGTTGTCATTACTACTGTTGTTACTACTGTTGTCATTACTACTGTGTTAACTAGTAAGCCTACTACTGGTACTCTCACTACCACTGTCAACCACCACCATTGTCACTACTAGGCCTGCTACAGTAACTAGAACTAACTTAGTCAAACTTAACCTAACTTAACCCAAAAACTTACTTAACCAAACTCTAACTAAACCTAATCTAACCTTATCCTAACCTATCCTTAACCTAACCTAACCTATCCTTATCCTAACCTAACGTAACCTAACCTAACCTTAACCTATCATAACCAAACCTAACCTTAACCTAACTTAACCTAACCTAACCTAACCTAACCTTAACCTAACCTAACCTAACCTAACCTAACCTAACGTAACGTAACGTAACCTAACGTAACGTAACGTACCGTAACCTAACCTAACCTAACCTTAACCTAACCTATCCTTATCCTAACCTAATCTAACTTAACTTAACCTAACCTAACCTAACCTAACCTTAACCTAGCCAATATGGGAGGATAGGAGGAGGATGGGAGGAAGGTGGTGGTGGGGCGACCTATCCTGCAGCCATTCCTATTCTGTGGCTGAATTACAAGAAATAGTTATCTATAGTTATCACCACCCCCCCCCCCCTAAGTATTAGACGACTCCTGTATGGTGTATAATACACACGTTACTTGTATGCGTTCCCAGCTACTAATACACGAGGCTGACGCTTGTATGTCAATACACATAAATTACTAAATAATAATTGCAATTTAATAAAAAAATGGCAGCAGTAAAATGATTTGAAATAATAAATATTAACATTTTAATATTAGTTAATATTTAAAAACAATAGAATTTGTTAGAGAGGATCAATGAGTAATTAAATTAATTAGGTTAATAATTAATTTAATTATAGTGTGAATAAAATAGATACGATGGGAATAGGTAATGAATAAATACAAGACCAAGATGCAACACTGCCTACCGTGATGAAGAACAGTGACTCATCCGTCACCGTTAACGGTGCTGGTATCCGGACACCCTCCAAGTTATCCGGCCGGACCACTCGTTGAACTGTCAACACTCGTTCATCACTCGTTAATTAGTATTTAAGCGGGTCCAGTTTACGGGGGCATGACACTGATCGTATTTCAACAATTAACACTATATCACTGATTGCATGTCACCACTAAGTGTCAACTGACACCTGAGTGGCACTTTACACCGGTGAGAGGGTCTGGTGGCCCTCAGGAGTGCCAGGGAGAGGTCAGGTGGCCGCCACACTAATAACATCAGCTGATTCTCTCTCCCGGGAACACAGGACGGTCGCTCGCCGGAGCATTATCGCTCATTGGCTCCCGTTTGTGTGACGTCACGCGCCTCTCAGAGCACCCGCCACTGATTGGCTCTCACACTGTGACGTCACGCGCGAGTCTTTTTCTTGTTTACACGTGTTCTGTGTGACGTCACCGTTAAATGCCAAGATGGTGATATTTTTTAATAAATTTGTTATGATTTCTAGTCATAATTATTATTTTCTCTCCATTTTGGTGAATTATTAATAATATTTAATTATTGCGAGGTATAAAATGATGTTTTCAAATAAATATGATGTTTGTCATTGAGTCATTGGTGTTATCTGTGGATGTTTGACTTATCAGCTGTTATCTGTCTGGTCAAATGTGATCCACTGTGAGTGTCTGTTGGTGTGAGGATGTGGAGCATTGTTGGTGTGAGGGAGTGGAGCATTGTTTGTGTGAGGGTGTGAGGGGGGTGGAGCATTGTTGGTGTGAGGGTGTGGAGCATTGTTGGTGTGAGGGTGTGGAACATTGTTGGTGTGAGGGTGTGGAGCATTGTTGGTGTGAGGGTGTGGAACATTGTTGGTGTGAGGGTGTGGAGCATTGTTGGTGTGAGGGTGTGGAACATTGTTGGTGTGAGGGTGTGGAGCATTGTTGGTGTGAGGGAGTGGAGCATTGTTTGTCTGAGGGTGTGAGGGGGGTGGAGCATTGTTGGTGTGAGAGTGTGGAGCATTGTTGGTGTGAGGTTGTGGAGCATTGTTGGTGTGAGAGTGTGGAGCATTGTTGGTGTGAGGTAGTGGAGCATTGTTGGTGTGAGGGTGTGGAGCATTGTTGGTGTGAGGTTGTGGAGCATTGTTGGTGTGAGAGTGTGGAGCATTGTTGGTGTGAGGTAGTGGAGCATTGTTGGTGTGAGGGTGTGGAACATTGTTGGTGTGAGGGTGTGGAGCATTGTTGGTGTGAGGGTGTGGAGCATTGTTGGTGTGAGGGTGTGGAGCATTGTTGGTGTGAGGGTGTGGAGCATTGTTGGTGTGAGGGTGTGGAACATTGTTGGTGTGAGGGTATGGAGCATTGTTGGTGTGAGGGTGTGGAACATTGTTGGTGTGAGGGTGTGGAGCATTGTTGGTGTGAGGGTATGGAGCATTGTTGGTGTGAGGGTGTGTAGCATTGTTGGTGTGAGGGTGTGAGGGGGTGGAGCATTCTTGGTGTGAGGGTGTGGAGCATTGTTGGTGTGAGGGTGTGGAGCATTGTTGGTGTGAGGGTGTGGAGCATTGTTGGTGTGAGGGTGTGGAGCATTGTTGGTGTGAGGGTGTGGAACATTGTTGGTGTGAAGGTGTGTAGCATTGTTGGTGTGAGGGTATGGAGCATTGTTGGTGTGAGGGTGTGGAGCATTGTTGGTGTGAGGGTGTGGAACATTGTTGGTGTGAGGGTATGGAGCATTGTTGGTGTGAGGGTGTGGAACATTGTTGGTGTGAGGGTATGGAGCATTGTTGGTGTGAGGGTATGGAGCATTGTTGGTGTGAGGGTGTGGAACATTGTTGGTGTGAGGGTGTGGAGCATTGTTGGTGTGAGGGTATGGAGCATTGTTGGTGTGAGGGTATGGAGCATTGTTGGTGTGAGGGTATGGAGCATTGTTGGTGTGAGGGTATGGAGCATTGTTGGTGTGAGGGTATGGAGCATTGTTGGTGTGAGGGTATGGAGCATTGTTGGTGTGAGGGTATGGAGCATTGTTGGTGTGAGGGTATGGAGCATTGTTGGTGTGAGGGTGTGGAACATTGTTGGTGTGAGGGTGTGGAGCATTGTTGGTGTGAGGGTATGGAGCATTGTTGGTGTGAGGGTGTGTAGCATTGTTGGTGTGAGGGTGTGGAGCATTGTTGGTGTGAGGGTGTGTAGCATTGTTGGTGTGAGGGTGTGAGGGGGTGGAGCATTCTTGGTGTGAGGGTGTGGAGCATTGTTGGTGTGAGGGTGTGGAGCATTGTTGGTGTGAGGGTGTGAGGGGGTGGAGCATTGTTGGTGTGAGGGTGTGGAGCATTGTTGGTGTGAGGGTGTGGAGCATTGTTGGTGTGAGGGGGTGGAGCATTGTTGGTGTGAGGGTGTGGAGCATTGTTGGTGTGAGGGTGTGGAGCATTGTTGGTGTGAGGGTGTGAGGGGGTGGAGCATTGTTGGTGTGAGGGTGTGGAGCACTGTTGGTGTGAGGGTGTGGAGCATTGTTGGTGTGAGGGTGTGGAGCATTGTTGGTGTGAGGGTGTGGAGCATTGTTGGTGTGAGGGGGTGGAGCATTGTTGGTGTGAGGGTGTGAGGGGGTGGAGCATTGTTGGTGTGAGGGTGTGGAGCATTGGTGGTGTGAGATGTGTGAGGGGGTGGAGCATTATTGGTATGAGGGTGTGGAGCATTGTTGGTGTGAGGAGGTGGAGCATTGTTGGTGTGAGGGTGTGGAGCATTGTTTGTGTGAGGAGGTGGAGCATTGTTGGCGTGAGGGTGTGGAGCATTGTTGGTGTGAGGGTGTGGAGCATTGTTGGTGTGAGGGTGTGGAGCATTGTTGGTGTGAGGGTGTGGAGCATTGTTGGTGTGAGGGTGTGGAGCATTGTTGGTGTGAGGGTGTGGAGCATTGTTGGTGTGAGGGTGTGGAGCATTGTTGGTGTGAGGGGGTGGAGCATTGTTGGTGTGAGGGGGTGGAGCATTGTTGGTGTGAGGGGGTGGAGCATTGTTGGTGTGAGGGTGTGGAGCATTGTTGGTGTGAGGGTGTGGAGCATTGTTGGTGTGAGAGTGTGGAGCATTGTTGGTGTGAGGGTGTGGAGCATTGTTGGTGTGAGGGGGTGGAGCATTGTTGGTGTGAGGGTGTGAGGGGGTGGAGCATTGTTGGTGTGAGGGTGTGGAGCATTGGTGGTGTGAGGGTGTGGAGCATTGTTGGTGTAAGGGGCTGGAGCATTGTTGGTGTGAGGGTGTGAGGGGGTGGAGCATTGTTGGTATGAGGGTGTGGAGCATTGTTGGTGTGAGGGTGTGGAGCATTGTTGGTGTAAGGGGGTGGAGCATTGTTGGTGTGAGGGTGTGAGGGGGTGGAGCATTGTTGGTATGAGGGTGTGGAGCATTGTTGGTGTGAGGGGGTGGAGCATTGTTGGTGTGAGGGGGTGGAGCATTGTTTGTGTGAGGGTGTGAGGGGGGTGGAGCATTGTTTGTGTGAGGGTGTGAGGGGGGTGGAGCATTGTTGGTTTGAGGGGGTGGAGCATTGTTGGTGTGAGGGGGTGGAGCATTGTTGGTGTGAGGGTGTGTAGCATTGTTGGTGTGAGGGTGTGTAGCATTGTTGGTGTGAGGGTGTGGAGCATTGTTGGTGTGAGGGTGTGTAGCATTGTTGGTGTGAGGGTGTGAGGGGGTGGAGCATTCTTGGTGTGAGGGTGTGGAGCATTGTTGGTGTGAGGGTGTGGAGCATTGTTGGTGTGAGGGTGTGAGGGGGTGGAGCATTGTTGGTGTGAGGGTGTGGAGCATTGTTGGTGTGAGGGTGTGGAGCATTGTTGGTGTGAGGGTGTGAGGGGGTGGAGCATTGTTGGTGTGAGGGTGTGGAGCATTGTTGGTGTGAGGGTGTGGAGCATTGTTGGTGTGAGGGTGTGAGGGGGTGGAGCATTGTTGGTGTGAGGGTGTGGAGCACTGTTGGTGTGAGGGTGTGGAGCATTGTTGGTGTGAGGGTGTGGAGCATTGTTGGTGTGAGGGTGTGGAGCATTGTTGGTGTGAGGGGGTGGAGCATTGTTGGTGTGAGGGTGTGAGGGGGTGGAGCATTGTTGGTGTGAGGGTGTGGAGCATTGGTGGTGTGAGGGTGTGAGGGGGTGGAGCATTATTGGTATGAGGGTGTGGAGCATTGTTGGTGTGAGGAGGTGGAGCATTGTTGGTGTGAGGGTGTGGAGCATTGTTTGTGTGAGGAGGTGGAGCATTGTTGGCGTGAGGGTGTGGAGCATTGTTGGTGTGAGGGTGTGGAGCATTGTTGGTGTGAGGGTGTGGAGCATTGTTGGTGTGAGGGTGTGGAGCATTGTTGGTGTGAGGGTGTGGAGCATTGTTAGTGTGAGGGTGTGGAGCATTGTTGGTGTGAGGGTGTGGAGCATTGTTGGTGTGAGGGGGTGGAGCATTGTTGGTGTGAGGGGGTGGAGCATTGTTGGTGTGAGGGTGTGGAGCACTGTTGGTGTGAGGGTGTGGAGCATTGTTGGTGTGAGGGTGTGGAGCATTGTTGGTGTGAGGGTGTGGAGCATTGTTGGTGTGAGGGGGTGGAGCATTGTTGGTGTGAGGGTGTGAGGGGGTGGAGCATTGTTGGTGTGAGGGTGTGGAGCATTGGTGGTGTGAGATGTGTGAGGGGGTGGAGCATTATTGGTATGAGGGTGTGGAGCATTGTTGGTGTGAGGAGGTGGAGCATTGTTGGTGTGAGGGTGTGGAGCATTGTTTGTGTGAGGAGGTGGAGCATTGTTGGCGTGAGGGTGTGGAGCATTGTTGGTGTGAGGGTGTGGAGCATTGTTGGTGTGAGGGTGTGGAGCATTGTTGGTGTGAGGGTGTGGAGCATTGTTGGTGTGAGGGTGTGGAGCATTGTTGGTGTGAGGGTGTGGAGCATTGTTGGTGTGAGGGTGTGGAGCATTGTTGGTGTGAGGGGGTGGAGCATTGTTGGTGTGAGGGGGTGGAGCATTGTTGGTGTGAGGGGGTGGAGCATTGTTGGTGTGAGGGTGTGGAGCATTGTTGGTGTGAGGGTGTGGAGCATTGTTGGTGTGAGAGTGTGGAGCATTGTTGGTGTGAGGGTGTGGAGCATTGTTGGTGTGAGGGGGTGGAGCATTGTTGGTGTGAGGGTGTGAGGGGGTGGAGCATTGTTGGTGTGAGGGTGTGGAGCATTGGTGGTGTGAGGGTGTGGAGCATTGTTGGTGTAAGGGGCTGGAGCATTGTTGGTGTGAGGGTGTGAGGGGGTGGAGCATTGTTGGTATGAGGGTGTGGAGCATTGTTGGTGTGAGGGTGTGGAGCATTGTTGGTGTAAGGGGGTGGAGCATTGTTGGTGTGAGGGTGTGAGGGGGTGGAGCATTGTTGGTATGAGGGTGTGGAGCATTGTTGGTGTGAGGGGGTGGAGCATTGTTGGTGTGAGGGGGTGGAGCATTGTTTGTGTGAGGGTGTGAGGGGGGTGGAGCATTGTTTGTGTGAGGGTGTGAGGGGGGTGGAGCATTGTTTGTGTGAGGGTGTGAGGGGGGTGGAGCATTGTTGGTTTGAGGGGGTGGAGCATTGTTGGTGTGAGGGGGTGGAGCATTGTTGGTGTGAGGGTGTGTAGCATTGTTGGTGTGAGGGTGTGTAGCATTGTTGGTGTGAGGGTGTGGAGCATTGTTGGTGTGAGGGTGTGTAGCATTGTTGGTGTGAGGGTGTGAGGGGGTGGAGCATTCTTGGTGTGAGGGTGTGGAGCATTGTTGGTGTGAGGGTGTGGAGCATTGTTGGTGTGAGGGTGTGAGGGGGTGGAGCATTGTTGGTGTGAGGGTGTGGAGCATTGTTGTGTGAGGGTGTGGAGCATTGTTGGTGTGAGGGTGTGAGGGGGTGGAGCATTGTTGGTGTGAGGGTGTGGAGCATTGTTGGTGTGAGGGTGTGGAGCATTGTTGGTGTGAGGGTGTGAGGGGGTGGAGCATTGTTGGTGTGAGGGTGTGGAGCACTGTTGGTGTGAGGGTGTGGAGCATTGTTGGTGTGAGGGTGTGGAGCATTGTTGGTGTGAGGGTGTGGAGCATTGTTGGTGTGAGGGGGTGGAGCATTGTTGGTGTGAGGGTGTGAGGGGGTGGAGCATTGTTGGTGTGAGGGTGTGGAGCATTGGTGGTGTGAGGGTGTGAGGGGGTGGAGCATTATTGGTATGAGGGTGTGGAGCATTGTTGGTGTGAGGAGGTGGAGCATTGTTGGTGTGAGGGTGTGGAGCATTGTTTGTGTGAGGAGGTGGAGCATTGTTGGCGTGAGGGTGTGGAGCATTGTTGGTGTGAGGGTGTGGAGCATTGTTGGTGTGAGGGTGTGGAGCATTGTTGGTGTGAGGGTGTGGAGCATTGTTGGTGTGAGGGTGTGGAGCATTGTTAGTGTGAGGGTGTGGAGCATTGTTGGTGTGAGGGTGTGGAGCATTGTTGGTGTGAGGGGGTGGAGCATTGTTGGTGTGAGGGGGTGGAGCATTGTTGGTGTGAGGGGTGGAGCATTGTTGGTGTGAGGGTGTGGAGCATTGTTGGTGTGAGGGTGTGGAGCATTGTTGGTGTGAGGGTGTGGAGCATTGTTGGTGTGAGGGTGTGGAGCATTGTTGGTGTGAGGGGGTGGAGCATTGTTGGTGTGAGGGTGTGAGGGGGTGGAGCATTGTTGGTGTGAGGGTGTGGAGCATTGGTGGTGTGAGGGTGTGGAGCATTGTTGGTGTAAGGGGCTGGAGCATTGTTGGTGTGAGGGTGTGAGGGGGTGGAGCATTGTTGGTATGAGGGTGTGGAGCATTGTTGGTGTGAGGGTGTGGAGCATTGTTGGTGTAAGGGGGTGGAGCATTGTTGGTGTGAGGGTGTGAGGGGGTGGAGCATTGTTGGTATGAGGGTGTGGAGCATTGTTGGTGTGAGGGGGTGGAGCATTGTTGGTGTGAGGGGGTGGAGCATTGTTTGTGTGAGGGTGTGAGGGGGGTGGAGCATTGTTTGTGTGAGGGTGTGAGGGGGGTGGAGCATTGTTGGTTTGAGGGGGTGGAGCATTGTTGGTGTGAGGGGGTGGAGCATTGTTGGTGTGAGGGGGTGGAGCATTGTTGGTGTGAGGGGGTGGAGCATTGTTGGTGTGAGGGTGTGAGGGGGTGGAGCATTGTTGGTGTGAGGATGTGAGGGGGTGGAGCATTGTTGGTGTGAGGGGGTGGAGCATTGTTGGTGTGTGGGGGTGGAGCATTGTTGGTGTGAGGGTGTGAGGGGTGGAGCATTGTTGGTGTGAGGGGGTGGAGCATTGTGTCTATTGGTGTGAGGGGGTGGAGCATTGTTGGTGTGAGGGGGTGGAGCATTGTTGGTGTGAGGGGGTGGAGCATTGTTGGTGTGAGGGGGTGGAGCATTGTTGGTGTGAGGGGGTGGAGCATTGTGTCTGTTGGTGTGAGGGGGTGGAGCATTGTGTCTGTTGGTGTGAGGGGGTGGAGCATTGTTGGTGTGAGGGGGTGGTGCATTGTTGGTGTGAGGGTGTGAGGGGGTGGAGCATTGTTGGTGTGAGGGTGTGAGGGGTGGAGCATTGTTGTTGTGAGGGTGTGAGGGGTGGAGCATTGTTGGTGTGAGGGGGTGGAGCATTGTTGGTGTGAGGGTGTGGAGCATTGAGTCTGTTGGTGTGAGGGGGTGGAGCATTGTTGGTGTGAGGGTGTGGAGCATTGTGTGTGTTGGTGTGAGGGGGTGGAGCATTGTGTGTTTTGGTGCGAGGGGGTGGAGCATTGTGTCTGTTGGTGTGAGGGTGTGAGGGGGTGGAGCATTGTTGGTGTGAGGGTGTGAGGGGGTGGAGCATTGTTGGTGTGAGGGTGTGAGGGGTGGAGCATTGTTGGTGTGAGGGGTGGAGCATTGTTGTTGTGAGGGTGTGAGGGGTGGAGCATTGTTGGTGTGAGGGTGTGAGGGGGTGGAGCATTGTTGTTGTGAGGGTGTGAGGGGTGGAGCATTGTTGGTGTGAGTGTGTGAGGGGTGGAGCATTGTTGGTGTGAGGGGGTGGAGCATTGTTGGTGTGAGTGTGTGAGGGGTGGAGCATTGTTGGTGTGAGGGGGTGGAGCATTGTTGGTGTGAGGGGGTGGAGCATTGTTGGTGTGAGGGGGTAGAGCATTGTTGGTGTGAGGGTGTGAGGGGTGGAACACTGTTGGTGTGAGGGGGTGGAGCATTGTTAGTGTGAGGGTGTGAGGGGGTGGAGCATTGTTGGTGTGAGGGGGGTGGAGCATTGTTGGTGTGAGGGGGGTGGAGCATTGTTGGTGTGAGGGTGTGAGGGGTGGAGCATTGTTGGTGTGAGGGTGTGAGGGGTGGAGCATTGTTGGTGTGAGGGGGTGGAGCATTGTTGTTGTGAGGGTGTGAGGGGTGGAGCATTGTTGGTGTGAGGGGGTGGAGCATTGTTGGTGTGAGGGTGTGGAGCATTGTTGGTGTGAGGAGGTGGAGCATTGTTGTTGTGAGGGGGTGAGGGGTGGAGCATTGTTGGTGTGAGTGGGTGGAGCATTGTTGGTGTGAGGGGGTGGAGCATTGTTGGTGTGAGGGGGTGGAGCATTGTTGGTGTGAGGGTGTGAGGGGGTGGAGCATTGTTGGTGTGAGGGGGTGGAGCATTGTTGGTGTGAGGGGGTGGAGCATTGTTGGTGTGAGGGGGTGGAGCATTGTGTCTGTTGGTGTGAGGGGGTGGAGCATTGTGTCTGTTGGTGTGAGGGGGTGGAGCATTGTTGGTGTGAGGGTGTGAGTGGGTGGTGCATTGTTGGTGTGAGGGTGTGAGGGGGTGGAGCATTGTTGGTGTGAGGGTGTGGAGCATTGGTGGTGTGAGGGTGTGGAGCATTGTTGGTGTAAGGGGCTGGAGCATTGTTGGTGTGAGGGTGTGAGGGGGTGGAGCATTGTTGGTATGAGGGTGTGGAGCATTGTTGGTGTGAGGGTGTGGAGCATTGTTGGTGTAAGGGGGTGGAGCATTGTTGGTGTGAGGGTGTGAGGGGGTGGAGCATTGTTGGTATGAGGGTGTGGAGCATTGTTGGTGTGAGGGGGTGGAGCATTGTTGGTGTGAGGGTGTGAGGGGGTGGAGCATTGTTGGTGTGAGGGTGTGGAGCATTGGTGGTGTGAGGGTGTGGAGCATTGTTGGTGTAAGGGGCTGGAGCATTGTTGGTGTGAGGGTGTGAGGGGGTGGAGCATTGTTGGTATGAGGGTGTGGAGCATTGTTGGTGTGAGGGTGTGGAGCATTGTTGGTGTAAGGGGGTGGAGCATTGTTGGTGTGAGGGTGTGAGGGGGTGGAGCATTGTTGGTATGAGGGTGTGGAGCATTGTTGGTGTGAGGGGGTGGAGCATTGTTGGTGTGAGGGGGTGGAGCATTGTTTGTGTGAGGGTGTGAGGGGGGTGGAGCATTGTTGGTTTGAGGGGGTGGAGCATTGTTGGTGTGAGGGGGTGGAGCATTGTTGGTGTGAGGGGGTGGAGCACTGTTGGTGTGAGGGGGTGGAGCATTGTTGGTGTGAGGGGGTGGAGCATTGTTGGTGTGAGGGTGTGAGGGGGTGGAGCATTGTTGGTGTGAGGATGTGAGGGGGTGGAGCATTGTTGGTGTGAGGGGGTGGAGCATTGTTGGTGTGTGGGGGTGGAGCATTGTTGGTGTGAGGGTGTGAGGGGTGGAGCATTGTTGGTGTGAGGGGGTGGAGCATTGTGTCTATTGGTGTGAGGGGGTGGAGCATTGTTGGTGTGAGGGTGTGAGGGGGTGGAGCATTGTTGGTGTGAGGGGGTGAAGCATTGTTGGTGTGAGGGGGTGGAGCATTGTTGGTGTGAGGGGGTGGAGCATTGTGTCTGTTGGTGTGAGGGGGTGGAGCATTGTGTCTGTTGGTGTGAGGGGGTGGAGCATTGTTGGTGTGAGGGTGTGAGGGGGTGGTGCATTGTTGGTGTGAGGGTGTGAGGGGGTGGAGCATTGTTGGTGTGAGGGTGTGAGGGGTGGAGCATTGTTGTTGTGAGGGTGTGAGGGGTGGAGCATTGTTGGTGTGAGGGGGTGGAGCATTGTTGGTGTGAGGGTGTGGAGCATTGAGTCTGTTGGTGTGAGGGGGGTGGAGCATTGTTGGTGTGAGGGTGTGGAGCATTGTGTGTGTTGGTGTGAGGGGGTGGAGCATTGTGTGTTTTGGTGCGAGGGGGTGGAGCATTGTGTCTGTTGGTGTGAGGGTGTGAGGGGGTGGAGCATTGTTGGTGTGAGGGTGTGAGGGGGTGGAGCATTGTTGGTGTGAGGGTGTGAGGGGTGGAGCATTGTTGGTGTGAGGGGTGGAGCATTGTTGTTGTGAGGGTGTGAGGGGTGGAGCATTGTTGGTGTGAGGGTGTGAGGGGGTGGAGCATTGTTGTTGTGAGGGTGTGAGGGGTGGAGCATTGTTGGTGTGAGTGTGTGAGGGGTGGAGCATTGTTGGTGTGAGGGGGTGGAGCATTGTTGGTGTGAGTGTGTGAGGGGTGGAGCATTGTTGGTGTGAGGGGGTGGAGCATTGTTGGTGTGAGGGGGTGGAGCATTGTTGGTGTGAGGGGGTAGAGCATTGTTGGTGTGAGGGTGTGAGGGGTGGAGCACTGTTGGTGTGAGGGGGTGGAGCATTGTTAGTGTGAGGGTGTGAGGGGGTGGAGCATTGTTGGTGTGAGGGGGGTGGAGCATTGTTGGTGTGAGGGGGGTGGAGCATTGTTGGTGTGAGGGTGTGAGGGGTGGAGCATTGTTGGTGTGAGGGTGTGAGGGGTGGAGCATTGTTGGTGTGAGGGGGTGGAGCATTGTTGTTGTGAGGGTGTGAGGGGTGGAGCATTGTTGGTGTGAGGGGGTGGAGCATTGTTGGTGTGAGGGTGTGGAGCATTGTTGGTGTGAGGAGGTGGAGCATTGTTGTTGTGAGGGTGTGAGGGGTGGAGCATTGTTGGTGTGAGGGGGTGGAGCATTGTTGGTGTGAGGGGGTGGAGCATTGTTGGTGTGAGGGGGGTGGAGCATTGTTGGTGTGAGGGGGTGGAGCATTGTTGGTGTGAGGGGGTGGAGCATTGTTGGTGTGAGGGGGTGGAGCATTGTGTCTGTTGGTGTGAGGGGGTGGAGCATTGTGTCTGTTGGTGTGAGGGGGTGGAGCATTGTTGGTGTGAGGGTGTGAGTGGGTGGTGCATTGTTGGTGTGAGGGTGTGAGGGGGTGGAGCATTGTTGGTGTGAGGGTGTGAGGGGTGGAGCATTGTTGTTGTGAGGGTGTGAGGGGTGGAGCATTGTTGGTGTGAGGGGGTGGAGCATTGTTGGTGTGAGGGTGTGGAGCATTGAGTCTCTTGGTGTGAGGGGGTGGAGCATTGTTGGTGTGAGGGTGTGGAGCATTGTGTGTGTTGGTGTGAGGGGGTGGAGCATTGTGTGTTTTGGTGCGAGGGGGTGGAGCATTGTGTCTGTTGGTGTGAGGGTGTGAGGGGGTGGAGCATTGTTGGTGTGAGGGTGTGAGGGGGTGGAGCATTGTTGGTGTGAGGATGTGAGGGGTGGAGCATTGTTGGTGTGAGGGTGTGAGGGGTGGAGCATTGTTGTTGTGAGGGTGTGAGGGGTGGAGCATTGTTGGTGTGAGGGTGTGAGGGGGTGGAGCATTGTTGTTGTGAGGGTGTGAGGGGTGGAGCATTGTTGGTGTGAGGGTGTGAGAGGTGGAGCATTGTTGGTGTGAGCTGGTGGAGCATTGTTGGTGTGAGGGGGTGGAGCATTGTTGGTGTGAGGGTGTGAGGGGTGGAGCACTGTTGGTGTGAGGGGGTGGAGCATTGTTAGTGTGAGGGTGTGAGGGGGTGGAGCATTGTTGGTGTGAGGGGAGTGGAGCATTGTTGGTGTGAGGGTGTGAGGGGTGGAGCAGTGTTGGTGTGAGGGGGTGGAGCATTGTTGTTATGAGGGTGTGAGGGGTGGAGCATTGTTGGTGTAAGGGGGTGGAGCATTGTTGGTGTGAGGGTGTGGAGCATTGTTGGTGTGAGGAGGTGGAGCATTGTTGTTGTGAGGGGGTGAGGGGTGGAGCATTGTTGGTGTGAGGGGGTGGAGTATTGTTGGTGTGAGGGTGTGGAGCATTGTTGGTGTGAGGAGGTACTCACCTAATTGTACTCACCTAATTGTGCTTGCGGGGGTTGAGCTTTGGCTCTTTGGTCCCGCCTCTCAACTGTCAATCAACTGGTGTACAGATTCCTGAGCCTACTGGGCTCTATCATACCTACATTTGAAACTGTGTATGGAGTCAGCCTCCACCACATCACTTCCTAGTGCATTCCATTTATTAACTACTCTGACACTGAAAAAAATCTTTCTAACGTCTCTGTGGCTCATCTGGGTACTAAGTTTCCACTTAATGCTTAAGGTGGAGCCAATGGTTCCAATGCTTAAGGTGGAGCATTGTTGTTGTGAGGGGGTGAGGGGTGGAGCATTGTTGGTGTGAGGGGGTGGAGCATTGTTGGTGTGAGGGTGTGGAGCATTCACCTATTTGTGATTGCGGGGGTTGAGCTCTGGCTCTTTGGTCCCGCCTCTCAACCGTCAATCAACAGGTGTACAGGTTCCTGAGCCTATTGGGCTCTATCATATCTACAATTGAAACTGTGTATGGAGTCAGCCTCCACCACATCACTTCCTAATGCATTCCATTTACTAACTACTCTGACACTGAAAAAAGTTCTTTCTAATGTCTCTGTGGCTCATTTGGGTACTCAGCTTCCACCTGTGACCCCTTGTTCGCGTCCCTCCAGTGTTGAATAGTTCATCCTTGTTTACCCGGTCGATTCCCCTGAGAATTTTGTAGGTTGTGATCATGTCCCCCCTTACTCTTCTGTCTTCCAGTGTCGTAAGGTGCATTTCCCGCAGCCTTTCCTCATAACTCATGCCTCTTAGTTCTGGGACTAGTCTAGTAGCATACCTTTGAACTTTTTCCAGCTTCGTCTTGTGCTTGACAAGGTACGGGCTCCATACGGGTGTGTGTACTCACCTAGTTGTATTCACCTAGTTGTGTCTGCAGGATCGAGCATTGACTCTTGGATCCCGCCTTTCGAGCATCGGTTGTTTACAGCAATGACTCCTGTCCCATTTCCCTATCATACCTGGTTTTAAAATTATGAATAGTATTTGCTTCCACAACCTGTTCCTGAAGTGCATTCCATTTTCCCACTACTCTCACGCTAAAAGAAAACTTCCTAACATCTCTGTGACTCATCTGAGTTTCCAGTTTCCACCCATGCCCCCTCGTTCTGTTACTATTCCGTGTGAACATTTGGTCTATGTCCACTCTGTCAATCCCTCTGAGTATTTTATACGTTCCTATCATGTACCCCCCTCTCCCTTCTTCTTTCTAGTGTCGTAAGGCACAGTTCCTTCAGGCGCTCCTCATACCCCATCCCTCGTAGCTCTGGGACAAGTCTCGTTGCAAACCTCTGAACCTTTTCCAGTTTCATTATATGCTTCTTCAGATGGGGACTCCATGATGAGGCGGCATACTCTAAGACTGGCCTTACGTAGGCAGTGTAAAGCGCCCTAAATGCCTCCTTACTTAGGTTTCTGAATGATGTTCTAACTTTTGCCAGTGTAGAGTACGCTGCTGTCGTTATCCTATTTATATGTGCCTCAGGAGATAGATTAGGTGTTACGTCCACCCCCAGGTCTCTTTCGCGTGTCGTCACAGGTAGGCTGTTCCCCTTCATTGTGTACTGTCCCTTTGGTTTCCTATCTCCTAGTCCCATTTCCATAACTTTACATTTGCTCGTGTTGAATTCCAGTAGCCATTTCTCTGACCATCTCTGCAACCTGTTCAGGTCCTCTTGGAGGATCCTGCAATTCTCATCTGTCACAACTCTTCTCATCAACTTTGCGTCATCGGCAAACATCGACATGTAGGACTCTACGCCTGTAAACATGTCGTTAACATATACAAGAAATAGAATTGGTCCCAGCACCGATCCTTGTGGTACTCCACTTGTTACTGCTCGCCAGTCCGACTTCTCGCCCCTTACCGTAACTCTCTGGCTCCTTCCTGTTAGGTAGTTCCTTATCCATGCTAGGACCAACCTTATCCATGCTTATCCATGTGTGTGTGTGTGTGTGTGTGTGTGTGTGTGTGTGTGTGTGTGTGTGTGTGTGTGTGTGTGTGTGTGTGTGTGTGTGTGTGTGTGTGTGTGTGTGTGTACTCACCTAATTGTACTCACCTAATTGTGCTTGCGGGGGTTGAGCTCTGGCTCTTTGGTCCCGCCTCTCAACCGTCAATCAACTGGTGTACAGATTCCTGAGCCTATTGGGCTCTATCATATCTACATTTGAAACTGTGTATGGAGTCAGCCTCCACCACATCACTTCCTAATGCATTCCATTTACTAACTACTCTGACACTGAAAAAGTTCTTTCTAACGTCTCTGTAGCTCATTTGGGTACTCAGCTTCCACCTGTGTCCCCTTGTTCGCGTCCCACCAGTGTTGAATAGTTCATCCTTGTTTACCCGGTCGATTCCCCTGAGGATTTTGTAGGTTGTGATCATGTCCCCCCTTACTCTTCTGTCTTCCAGTGTCGTAAGGTGCATTTCCCGCAGCCTTTCCTCATAACTCATGCCTCTTAGTTCTGGGACTAGTCTAGTAGCATACCTTTGGACTTTTTCCAGCTTCGTCTTGTGCTTGACAAGGTACGGGCTCCATGCTGGGGCCGCATACTCCAGGATTGGTCTTACATATGTGGTGTACAAGATTCTGAATGATTCCTTACACAGGTTCCTGAACGCCGTTCTGATGTTAGCCAGCCTCGCATATGCCGCAGACGTTATTCTCTTTATGTGGGCTTCAGGAGACAGGTTTGGTGTGATATCAACTCCTAGATCTTTCTTTCTGTCTGTTTCATTAAGTACTTCATCTCCTATTCTGTATCCTGTGCCTGGCCTCCTGTTTCCACTGCCTAGTTTCATTACTTTGCATTTACTCGGGTTGAACTTCAGCAGCCATTTGTTGGACCATTCACTCAGTCTATCCAGGTCATCTTGTAGCCTCCTACTATCATCCTCTGTTTCAATCCTCCTCATAATTTTTGCATCGTCGGCAAACATTGAGAGGAACGAATCTATACCCTCTGGGAGATCATTTACATATACCAGAAACAGTATAGGTCCAAGGACTGACCCCTGCGGGACTCCACTTGTGACGTCTCGCCAATCTGAGACCTCACCCCTCACACAGACTCGTTGTCTCCTGTTGCTTAGGTACTCCTCTATCCACCGGAGTACCTTCCCTCTCACTCCAGCCTGCATCTCCAACTTTCGCACTAGCCTCTTGTGTGGCACTGTATCAAAGGCTTTCTGACAATCCAAAAATATGCAGTCTGCCCACCCTTCTCTTTCTTGCCTTATTTTTGTTGCCTGGTCGTAGAATTCAAGTAACCTTGTGAGGCAGGACCTGCCATCCCTGAACCCTGTGTGTGTGTGTGTGTGTGTGTGTGTGTGTGTGTGTGTGTGTGTGTGTGTGTGTGTGTGTGTGTGTGTGTGTGTGTGTGTGTGTGTGTGTGTGTGTGTGTGTGTGTGTGTCTGTGTGTGTGTGAGTGTGTGACACTCACACACACACATTCACATTCCATAAGGCAAAAATGAGCATCCCTTCTCTCTACATCATTTATGGCGAGTGATTGTCTCTCTCTCCCTCACATATGGCAACATGGTGCATGTCTCCCCCTCCCTCACATATGGCAACATGGTGCATGTCTCCCCCTCCCTCACATATGGCAACATGGTGCATGTCTCCCCCTCCCTCACATATGGCAACATGGTGCATGTCTCCCCCTCCCTCACATATGGCAACATGGTGCATGTCTCCCCCTCCCTCACATATGGCAACATGGTGCATGTCTCCCCTCCCTCACATATGGCAACATGGCGCATGTCTCCCCCTCCCTCACATATGGCAACATGGTGCATGTCTCCCCTCCCTCACATATGGCAACATGGCGCAGTCTCCCCCTCCCTCACATATGGCAACATGGTGCATGTCTCCCCCTCCCTCACATATGGCAACATGGTGCATGTCTCCCCCTCCCTCACATATGGCAACATGGCGCATGTCTCCCCCTCCCTCACATATGGCAACATGGTGCATGTCTCCCCTCCCTCACATATGGCAACATGGCGCATGTCTCCCCCTCCCTCACATATGGCAACATGGTGCATGTCTCCCCCTCCCTCACATATGGCAACATGGTGCATGTCTCCCCCTCCCTCACATATGGCAACATGGTGCATGTCTCCCCCTCCCTCACATATGGCAACATGGTGCATGTCTCCCCCTCCCTCACATATGGCAACATGGCGCATGTCTCCCCCTCCCTCACATATGGCAACATGGCGCATGTCTCCCCCTCCCTCACATATGGCAACATGGTGCATGTCTCCCCCTCCCTCACATATGGCAACATGGCGCATGTCTCCCCCTCCCTCACATATGGCAACATGGCGCATGTATCCCCCTCCCTCACATATGGCAACATGGTGCATGTCTCCCCCTCCCTCACATATGGCAACATGGTGCATGTCTCTCCCTCCCTCACATATGGCAACATGGTGCATGTCTCCCCCTCCCTCACATATGGCAACATGGTGCATGTCTCTCCCTTCCTCACATATGGCAACATGGTGCATGTCTCTCCCTTCCTCACATATGGCAACATGGTGCATGTCTCTCCCTCCCTCACATATGGCAACATGGTGCATGTCTCTCCCTCCCTCACATATGGCAACATGGTGCATGTCTCTCCCTCCCTCACATATGGCAACATGGTGCATGTCTCCCCCTCCCTCACATATGGCAACATGGTGCATGTCTCCCCCTCCCTCACATATGGCAACATGGTGCATGTCTCCCCCTCCCTCACATATGGCAACATGGCGCATGTCTCCCCCTCCCTCACATATGGCAACATGGCGCATGTCTCCCCCTCCCTCACATATGGCAACATGGTGCATGTCTCCCCCTCCCTCACATATGGCAACATGGCGCATGTCTCCCCCTCCCTCACATATGGCAACATGGCGCATGTATCCCCCTCCCTCACATATGGCAACATGGTGCATGTCTCCCCCTCCCTCACATATGGCAACATGGTGCATGTCTCTCCCTCCCTCACATATGGCAACATGGTGCATGTCTCCCCCTCCCTCACATATGGCAACATGGTGCATGTCTCTCCCTTCCTCACATATGGCAACATGGTGCATGTCTCTCCCTTCCTCACATATGGCAACATGGTGCATGTCTCTCCCTCCCTCACATATGGCAACATGGTGCATGTCTCTCCCTCCCTCACATATGGCAACATGGTGCATGTCTCCCCCTCCCTCACATATGGCAACATGGTGCATGTCTCCCCCTCCCTCACATATGGCAACATGGTGCATGTCTCTCCCTCCCTCACATTTGGCAACATGGTGCATGTCTCTCCCTCCCTCACATATGGCAACATGGTGCATGTCTCTCCCTCCCTCACATTTGGCAACATGGTGCATGTCTCTCCCTCCCTCACATATGGCAACATGGTGCATGTCTCCCCCTCCCTCACATATGGCAACATGGTGCATGTCTCTCCCTCCCTCACATATGGCAACATGGCGCATGTCTCTCCCTCCCTCACATTTGGCAACATGGTGCATGTCTCCCCCTCCCTCACATATGGCAACATGGTGCATGTCTCCCCCTCCCTCACATATGGCAACATGGTGCATGTCTCCCCCTCCCTCACATTTGGCAGGTATAAAACTATTGTTATCTACAGCAGAAGGATACAAAAGTACAGGAAATTGTAGTGAAACAGAGGATATTGCAAGACACTTACAGAGAATGACGCCGACATGTGTGAGGATCTCAACAGGAGATTCTAGGAGGTTTCTGCAGTAATGGTGAGGGGCGTGAACTGAGTGTGACGGTGTTGTCCCAAGCGACACGTCACAACCTTAAGGTCACCAAAGGTGCAGTTAGCAAGCACTGGTGAAGCTCAGAGACAACTGGGCCACACACAGTATCACCGGAGATACTAAGCGAAGGAGCTAACGCTCTGTGCTAGCCGCTTGTAATATTAAGTAACACGTGACTGGGAACTGGAAGGAGGGACTTATCAGGGAAAAGCGCCAAGCCATTACGACTATACAGTACTAGGAGGGGGTCAGGATAAGATTTTTGGGATGGGACGGGAGGAAGGAATGGTGCCCAACCCCTTGGACGGTCGGGGATTGAACGCCGACCTGCATGAAGCGAGACCGTCCCTCTAGCATCCAGTCCAAGTGGTTGGGCGCGGGAAAGAGGAGCTACCAATGACTGGAGGAGCCAGTGTGGGTGACGGGAGAGTCACAGGGCGCTACACGGAAGGTAAGAGTCTCATGTTTACATTGTGTGGGTGTCGCTGGGGCGACTCTCGTCAAGAGTCTACCTCACAACTATAGAGAACTATATAACTCTTAACAACACAACATCTTCATCGCTTCACGGATGGACAAGTTTGTCTCAAAAGTGTTCATATAAGACCCAGCAGTGGCTCACCTAAGACAGTGAAGGTGGACCCAATTGCATATTTATGGACTGTCAGGAAGCCGTCAACACAGTACCCAACATGACACCATTGTACTTAATGGAAAAGTCGGCAGAAGTGACAATGGGAATTTTAAGGTGCTCCAAAGGAGTAACTAAAAGATGGAAAATTTACATACGATTGGGTAATTTACGACGATATATACCTGTTTGATACCTGGTTGATGGGGTTCTGGGAGTTCTTCTACTCCCCAAGCACGGTTCGAGGCCAGACTTCACTTGTGAGAGTTTGGTCCACCAGGCTGTTGCTTGGAGCGGCCCTCAGGCCCACATACCCACCACAGCCTGGTTGGTCCGGCACTCCTTGGAGAAAACCATCTAGTTTCCTCTTGAAATTGTCCACGGCTGTTCCGGCAATATTTCTGATGATCGCTGGTAGGACGTTGAACAACCGCGGACCTCTGATGTTCATACAGTGTTCTCTGATTGTGCCTATGGCACCTCTGCTCTTCACTGGTTCTATTATGCATTTTCTTCCATATCGTTCACTCTACTACGTTGTTATTTTACTGTGCAGATCTGGGACCTGTCCCTCCAGTATCTTCCATGTGTATATTATTTCTTATCTCTCTCGTCTCCTTTCTAGTGAGTACATTTGGAGAGCTTTGAGACGATCCCAATAACTTAGGTGTTTTATCTCGTCTATGCATGCCGTATATGTTCTCTGTATTCCCTCTATTTTAAAGAAAAAAGTCCACTACGGGCTCACCATAGCCCGTGCTACTTGGAACTGTTTCATCCAAGGAGCGAATCTTAAACAACAACAACAACCCTCTATTTCAGCAATCTCTCCTGCTCTGAAGGGGGAAGTGAGCACTGAGTAGTACTCAAGCTGGAATTACCTTACCTTGCACTTACTTAAGTTAAACTCCAGCAGACAGCTGTTGAGTAATTCTTTCATTTTTCCAGCTCATCCAGTAGTTAAGGTATATCCAGTATACCACACAGACCCTGAGGTATACCACAGTCCCCGAGGTATACCACACAGTCCCCGAGGTATACCACACAATCCTTGAGGTATACCAAACAGTCCTTGAGGTATACCACACAGTCCCCGAGGTATACCACACAGTCCCCGAGGTATACCACACAATCCTTGAGGTATACCACAGTCCCCGAGGTATACCAGTCCCCGAGGTATACCACAGTCCCCGAGATATACCACAGTCCCTGAGGTATACCACACAGTCCCCGAGGTATACCACACAGTCCCCTAGGTATACCACACAGTCCTTGAGGTATACCACACAGTCCCCGATGTATACCACACAGTCCCCGAGGTATACCACACAGTCCCCGAGGTATACCACACAGTCCCTGAGGTATACCACAGTCCCCGAGGTATACCACACAGTCCCCGAGGTATACCACACAGTCCCTGGGGTATACCACACAGTCCCTGAGGTATACCACAGTCCCCGAGGTATACCACACAGTCCCCGAGGTATACCACACAATCCCCGAGGTATACCACACAGTCCCCTAGGTATACCACACAGTCCTTGAGGTATACCACACAGTCCCCGATGTATACCACACAGTCCCCGAGGTATACCACACAATCCTTGAGATATACCACACAGTCCTTGAGGTATACCACACAGTCCCCGAGGTATACCACACAGTCCCCGAGGTATACCACACAATCCTTGAGGTATACCACAGTCCTTGAGGTATACCACAGTCCTTGAGGTATACCAGTCCCCGAGGTATACCACAGTCCCCGAGATATACCACAGTCCCTGAGGTATACCACACAGTCCCCGAGGTATACCACAGTCCTTGAGGTATACCACACAGTCCCCGGGGTATACCACACAGTCCCTGAGGTATACCACAGTCTCCGAGGTATACCACAGTCCCCGGGTATACCCCACAGTCCCTGAGGTATACCACAAAGTCCCCGAGGTATACCACAGTCCCCGAGGTATACCACTCAGTCCCCGATGTATACCACACAGTCCCCGGGGTATACCTCACAGTCCCCGGGGTATACCTCACAGTCCCCGAGGTATACCACACAGTCCCCGGGGTATACCTCACAGTCCCCGGGTATACCACAGTCCCCGGGGTATACCTCACAGTCCCCGAGGTATACCGCACAGTCCCCGGGGTATACCTCACAGTCCCCGAGGTATACCACACAGTCCCCGGGGTATACCTCACAGTCCCCGAGGTATACCACTGTCCCCGAGGTATACCACACAGTCCCCGAGGTATACCACACAGTCCCTGATGTATACCACACAGTACCCGAGGTATACCTCACAGTCCCCGAGGTATACCACACAGTCCCTGAGGTATACCACACCGTCCCCGAGGTATACCACAGTCCCTGAGGTATACCACACCGTCCCCGAGGTATACCACAGTCCCTGAGGTATACCACACAGTCCTCCGAGATATACCACAGTCCCCCGAGGTATACCACACAGTCCCCTAGGTATACCACAGTCCCCGAGGTATACCACACAGTCCCCCGAGGTATACCACAGTCCACGAGGTATACCACACAGTCCCCGAGGTATACCACACAGTCCCAGAGGTATACCACACAGTCCCAGAGGTGTACCACACAGTCCGCGAGGTATACCACAGTCCCCGAGGTATACCACAGTCCCCGAGGTATACCACACAGTCCCCCGAGGTATACCACAGTCCACGAGGTATACCACACAGTCCCAGAGGTATATCACAGGGGAAGATTGAAATCAGGGGAGACATGATTCCCATATACAAAATCCTCAGGGGGAATGAACAAGGCAGAGATAGACAGCTTGGGATACACCACCACCACCACCACACTGACGGCTTCAGAAGTAGAGAGACAGAGCCTAAAAAGCTCGGTCACCTGTACGCCACCTGAATGGTGAGAGGCAGGACTATAGAGCTGAAGCTCAACCCTTACACTCACAATTAGCTGAGACTACAAGTGGTAAACTACTGACTACAAGTGGTAAACTACTGACTACAAGTGGTAAACTGTTGACTACAAGTGGTAAACTACTGACTACAAGTGGTAAACTACTGACTACAAGTGGTAAACTACTGACTACAAGTGGTAAACTACTGACTACAAGTGGTAAACTATTGACTACAAGTGGTAAACTGTTGACTACAAGTGGTAAACTACTGACTACAAGTGGTAAACTACTGACTACAAGTGGTAAACTACTGACTACAAGTGGTAAACTACTGACTACAAGTGGTAAACTGTTGACTACAAGTGGTAAACTACTGACTAGAAGTGGTAAACTACTGACTACAAGTGGTAAACTACTGACTACAAGTGGTAAACTGTTGACTACAAGTGGTAAACTACTGACTACAAGTGGTAAACTACTGACTACAAGTGGTAAACTACTGACTACAAGTGGTAAACTACTGACTACAAGTGGTAAACTGTTGACTACAAGTGGTAAACTACTGACTACAAGTGGTAAACTACTGACTACAAGTGGTAAACTACTGACTACAAGTGGTAAACTACTGACTACAAGTGGTAAACTGTTGACTACAAGTGGTAAACTACTGACTACAAGTGGTAAACTACTGACTACAAGTGGTAAACTACTGACTACAAGTGGTAAACTGTTGACTACAAGTGGTAAACTACTGACTACAAGTGGTAAACTACTGACTACAAGTGGTAAACTACTGACTACAAGTGGTAAACTACTGACTACAAGTGGTAAACTGTTGACTACAAGTGGTAAACTACTGACTACAAGTGGTAAACTGTTGACTACAAGTGGTAAACTACTGACTACAAGTGGTAAACTACTGACTACAAGTGGTAAACTACTGACTACAAGTGGTAAACTACTGACTACAAGTGGTAAACTGTTGACTACAAGTGGTAAACTACTGACTACAAGTGGTAAACTACTGACTACAAGTGGTAAACTACTGACTACAAGTGGTAAACTGCTGACTACAAGTGGTAAACTACTGACTACAAGTGGTAAACTACTGACTACAAGTGGTAAACTGTTGACTACAAGTGGTAAACTACTGACTACAAGTGGTAAACTACTGACTACAAGTGGTAAACTACTGACTACAAGTGGTAAACTGTTGACTACAAGTGGTAAACTACTGACTACAAGTGGTAAACTACTGACTACAAGTGGTAAACTACTGACTACAAGTGGTAAACTACTGACTACAAGTGGTAAACTACTGACTACAAGTGGTAAACTGTTGACTACACGTGGTAAACTGTTGACTACAAGTGGCAAACTGTTGACTACAAGTGGGTAAACTACTGACTACAAGTGGTAAACTACTGACTACAAGTGGTAAACTGTTGACTACAAGCGGGTAAACTACTGACTACAAGTGGTAAACTACTGACTACAAGTGGGTAAACTACTGACTACAAGTGGGTAAACTATTGACTACAAGCGGTAAACTACTGACTACAAGTGGTAAACTACTTACTACAAGTGGTAAACTACTGACTACAAGTGGTAAACTACTGACTACAAGTGGTAAACTACTGACTACAAGTGGTAAACTATTGACTACAAGCGGTAAACTACTGACTACAAATGGGTAAACTACTGACTACAAGTGGTAAACTACTGACTGCAATTGGTAAACTACTGACTACAAGTGGTAAACTATTGACTACAAGCGGTAAACTATTGACTACAAGTGGTAAACTACTGACTACAAGTGGTAAACTACTGACTACAAGTGGTAAACTACTGACTACAAGTGGTAAACTACTGACTACAAGTGGTAAACTACTGACTACAAGTGGTAAACTACTGACTACAAGTGGTAAACTACTGACTACAAGTGGTAAACTACTGACTACAAGTGGTAAACTACTGACTACAAGCGGTAAACTACTGACAACAAGCGGTAAACTACTGACTACAAGTGGTAAACTACTGACTACAAGTGGTAAACTACTGACTACAAGTGGTAAACTACTGACTACAAGTGGTAAACTACTGACTACAAGTGGTAAACTACTGACTACAAGCGGTAAACTACTGACTACAAGTGGGTAAACTACTGACTACAAGTGGTAAACTACTGACTACAAGTGGGTAAACTACTGACTACAAGCGGTAAACTACTGACTACAAGTGGTAAACTACTGACTACAAGCGGTAAACTGTTGACTACAAGCGGTAAACTGTTGACTACAAGTGGTAAACTAGAGGGTGGCCTTGTACCGCCTGTCACACACCTGCCACAACAGGTGTGTGTGACAGGCGTCAATAAACCCTGTACCAGAGCCACGAGCCGGGGCCCCAGAGCTACACACACATCTCTGTACGGAGACATAGGTAGGTGAGTGCCACTAGGTAAGTCCTGCATACCTCGGCCCTGCCTCATATCCTTAACACATCAGCTGATTGGCTCTGACGTCAAGCCTAACTCTCCCCCCCTCCCCCCCACCCCCTCTCCCCCACTCTGGGGACACGTCCCCACCCTCCCCCAGTCCTCTCCCCCTCCTCCTATCCCACAGGAGCCCCAGGACCCACCCCCAGCCCACCCTGGATAGGTAAACATGTTTTGACTGGCTTTCGTCCGCGATTTGTGCTGTAACTTGCTTAGCTAAACGGACCTTAGGGGTCACTTCTTGGGCCCAGTGTGTTGGTGTGTGACCCCTTACACCTTGCCCACACCTGGCGTGTGGGGTCCACCTTGCCCACACCTGGCGTGTGGGGTCCACCTTGCCCACACCTGGCGTGTGGGGTCCACCTTGCCCACACCTGGCGTGTGGGATCCACCTTGCCCACACCTGGCGTGTGGGATCCACCTTGCCCACACCTGGCGTCTGGGGTCCACCTTGCCCACACCTGGCGTGTGGGGTCCACCTTGCCCACACCTGGCGTGTGGGGTCCACCATGCCCACACCTGGCGTGTGGGATCCACCTTGCCCACACCTGGCGTGTGGGATCCACCTTGCCCACACCTGGCGTCTGGGGTCCACCTTGCCCACACCTGGCGTGTGGGGTCCACCATGCCCACACCTGGCGTGTGGGGTCCACCATGCCCACACCTGGCGTGTGAAGTCCACCATGCCCACACCTGGCGTGTAGGGTCCACCATGCCAACACCTTGGGTATGGGGTCCACCTTGCCCACACCTGACGTGTGGGGTCCACCTTGCCCACACCTTGGGTATGGAGTC
>NC_091189.1:41624677-41639677 GCF_040958095.1 Procambarus clarkii
TCACCATCACTCTAAATGGCTCACCATCACTCTAAATGGGTCACCATCACTCTAAATGGCTCACCATCACTCTAAATGGCTCACCATCACTCCAAATGGGTCACCAATTAAATGGCTCACCATCACTCTAAATGGGTCACCATCACTCTAAATGGCTCACCATCACTCCAAATGGCTCACCATCACTCTAAATGGGTCACCATCACTCTAAATGGCTCACCATCACTCTAAATGGCTCACCATCACTCCAAATGGGTCACCAATTAAATGGCTCACCATCACTCTAAACGGGTCACCATCACTCTAAATGGCTCTCCATCACTCCAAATGGCTCACCATCACTCTAAATGGGTCACCATCACTCTAAATGGCTCACCATCACTCTAAATGGCTCACCATCACTCCAAATGGGTCACCATCACACCAAATGGCTCACCATCACTCCAAATGGGTCACCATCACACCAAATGGCTCACCATCACTCTAAATGGGTCACCATCACACCAAATGGGTCACCATCACACCAAATGGGTCACCATCACTCCAAATGGCTCACCATAACTCCAAATGGCTCATCATAACTCCAAATGGCTCACCATCACTCCAAATGGCTCACCATCACTCTAAATGGCTCACCATCACTCCAAATGGCTCACCATCACTCCAAATGGCTCACCATCACTCTAAATGGGTCACCATCACTCTAAATGGCTCACCATCACTCCAAATGGGGCACCAATTAAATGGCTCACCATCACTTTTAATGGGTCACCATCACTATAAATGGCTCACCATCACTCCAAATGGCTCACCATCACTCTAAATGGGTCACCATCACTCTAAATGGCTCACCATCACTCTAAATGGCTCACCATCACTCCAAATGGGTCACCAATTAAATGGCTCACCATCACTCTAAATGGGTCACCATCACTCTAAATGGCTCACCATCACTCCAAATGGCTCACCATCACTCTAAATGGGTCACCATCACTCTAAATGGCTCACCATCACTCTAAATGGCTCACCATCACTCCAAATGGGTCACCAATTAAATGGCTCACCATCACTCTAAATGGGTCACCATCACTCTAAATGGCTCACCATCACTCCAAATGGCTCACCATCACTCTAAATGGGTCACCATCACTCTAAATGGGTCACCATCACTCTAAATGGCTCACCATCACTCCAAATGGCTCACCATCACTCTAAATGGCTCACCATCACACCAAATGGCTCACCATCACTCCAGCTGCACTGTGCATGAAGTTCATGATTTCTACTGAGAGAGACAACACCGGAGCTCACCATATTACTGCGTGTCCTCCCCTGTGAAGCAACGTGCAGTGCCTTAAGCCACACTTAAGACACAACACCGGGCAGACGTTGCTCGTTGCTCCGCCACACCACATACACTGTCTGTGTCCACACCTATGGTGCCGGCGGGAGTGTAGGTGTGGTGAGAGCCAGAGACGGGTCCTGTCGTGAGTGTAGGAGCTTCTGTAACTACCTGGGCCTCCACTCTACAGACAGAACTGTTCTGTCATACACTTGCACTCAAAGGAGTATATGTATCAAAGTTGGCGCGGTGATTGGCAGCGACTCCTTGTCATCCTTGACTGCCTCAGCTCCTCAAGGTGTAAGTGGGACTTGTGTCTGAAGCCAGGCACAGATATGATGAAATGATTAATGCGTGATAGAACAGATGAGTGTGTGTGTTTGTTTATCTGTAAAATAACAATATTTACAAACAAAATAAGAAACACGAAATGATTCAGATGTATAGATCACATAGAACCATATCAGGAACTCCACCATACATTTCCCAACATCAAAATCCTGTGAGTAAACATGACAGCAATCATGTACACGAGAATGAGAGACAAAACACATAACAATTACACATTCACACACACGAAAACAGGCAGCTACACATCACACATCCATTCAAAAAAAATTATTCATTCATTGACAAAATTTCCTTCGTTGAAAGCCTATTGAGGAAGCGTGGGGCGGGAGTAATACAGGAAGAGGGACGAGGCTACAGGGAGGGAGGACACTGAACTACACATTCAGGAAGGTGTAAACTGTAGACGAGACAGTGTAACAGCACTCACAGTTCCATACATGTAGACAATATATCACACGTCTGTAAAGACAGACAGACATCTGCAAATTCTATGTCAAGGGCGTTTGTAGACAGATATTCTGGAAATAGAAAGGGATTAGAGGGAAGGGAATTATCAAGGGAAAGTGCCAAGGCAATACGACTATATGCAGGCGATGAGTCACAATAACGTGGCTAAAGACACTAGAAGGTGAAGGGACGACGACGTTTCGGTCCGTCCTGGACCATTCTCAAGTCGATTGTGAATGGTCCAATCACAATCAGAAAGAACAATCGACTTGAGAATGGTCCAGGACGGACCAAAACGTCGTCGTCCCTTCACCTTCTAGTGTGTGGTCTGGTCAAAATACGACTATAACACTGGGAAGGGTTCAGGATAAGGATTTGGGACGGGATGGTCACCGTGGATTTGTTCATGTGATGCATCACACTATTGTGGTTTGTGTGTGTAATGTTAGTGATGTTTGTGATTCAATCTTTATTGAATCCTTAATTTTACTTGTCATCTGTGTTCAACTTAGCTAATTACACTGATTCTTATTTCATCATAACCTTGTTCCTTTTATATTTGCTTTTTCTGCTGCAGTTATGTATTAATAACTATAGTAATATAGTTATTATATAAAGAATATTAATCTAGTCTGTCTCAATAAAGAACATTATTCCTGTCAATCTTTAATGAATCTTTATTTTGTTACTTGATATCTGTAACATTCTTGTCTAATTCAGTGATCTCTATTTTACTTTTACTTGTTGCTATTATACGTGTATTTGTAATGTTTCTTATGCTTATTTTATAGCTTGAATTTTGTTGTGATTGGTTTTTAAGTTTTATTATTGTACTGAAATTAGTTTATTTCTATTATCATTTTATTAGTGTAATTTTATTAATTTTGCTAAGTTTATTTTATTACTTATCATATGACTCGTTTTTTGTATTCCACTTTCACCTCACAGTGCAGGTACTACACGGCAAACATCTCACTGTGCAGGTACTACACGGCAAACATCTCACAGTGCAGGTACTACACGGCAAACATCTCACAGTGCAGGTACTACACGGCAAACATCTCACAGTGCAGGTACTACACGGCAAACATCTCACAGTGCAGGTACTACACGGCAAACATCTCACAGTGCAGGTACTACACGGCAAACATCTCACAGTGCAGGTACTACACGGCAAACATCTCACCAGTGCAGGTACTACACGGCAAACATCTCACAGTGCAGGTACTACACGGCAAACATCTCACAGTGCAGGTACTACACGGCAAACATCTCACTGTGCAGGTACTACACGGCAAACATCTCACAGTGCAGGTACTACACGGCAAACATCTCACTGTGCAGGTACTACACGGCAAACATCTCACAGTGCAGGTACTACACGGCAAACATCTCACAGTGCAGGTACTACACGGCAAACATCTCACCAGTGCAGGTACTACACGGCAAACATCTCACAGTGCAGGTACTACACGGCAAACATCTCACAGTGCAGGTACTACACGGCAAACATCTCACAGTGCAGGTACTACACGGCAAACATCTCACAGTGCAGGTACTACACGGCAAACATCTCACTGTGCAGGTACTACACGGCAAACATCTCACTGTGCAGGTACTACACGGCAAACATCTCACAGTGCAGGTACTACACGGCAAACATCTCACAGTGCAGGTACTACACGGCAAACATCTCACTGTGCAGGTACTACACGGCAAACATCTCACTGTGCAGGTACTACACGGCAAACATCTCACAGTGCAGGTACTACACGGCAAACATCTCACAGTGCAGGTACTACACGGCAAACATCTCACAGTGCAGGTACTACACGGCAAACATCTCACTGTGCAGGTACTACACGGCAAACATCTCACTGTGCAGGTACTACACGGCAAACATCTCACAGTGCAGGTACTACACGGCAAACATCTCACAGTGCAGGTACTACACGGCAAACATCTCACAGTGCAGGTACTACACGGCAAACATCTCACAGTGCAGGTACTACACGGCAAACATCTCACAGTGCAGGTACTACACGGCAAACATCTCACAGTGCAGGTACTACACGGCAAACATCTCACAGTGCAGGTACTACACGGCAAACATCTCACTGTGCAGGTACTACACGGCAAACATCTCACTGTGCAGGTACTACACGGCAAACATCTCACAGTGCAGGTACTACACGGCAAACATCTCACAGTGCAGGTACTACACGGCAAACATCTCACAGTGCAGGTACTACACGGCAAACATCTCACTGTGCAGGTACTACACGGCAAACATCTCACTGTGCAGGTACTACACGGCAAACATCTCACAGTGCAGGTACTACACGGCAAACATCTCACAGTGCAGGTACTACACGGCAAACATCTCACAGTGCAGGTACTACACGGCAAACATCTCACAGTGCAGGTACTACACGGCAAACATCTCACAGTGCAGGTACTACACGGCAAACATCTCACAGTGCAGGTACTACACGGCAAACATCTCACAGTGCAGGTACTACACGGCAAACATCTCACAGTGCAGGTACTACACGGCAAACATCTCACAGTGCAGGTACTACACGGCAAACATCTCACAGTGCAGGTACTACACGGCAAACATCTCACCAGTGCAGGTACTACACGGCAAACATCTCACAGTGCAGGTACTACACGGCAAACATCTCACAGTGCAGGTACTACACGGCAAACATCTCACAGTGCAGGTACTACACGGCAAACATCTCACAGTGCAGGTACTACACGGCAAACATCTCACCAGTGCAGGTACTACACGGCAAACATCTCACCAGTGCAGGTACTACACGGCAAACATCTCACTGTGCAGGTACTACACGGCAAACATCTCACCAGTGCAGGTACTACACGGCAAACATCTCACAGTGCAGGTACTACACGGCAAACATCTCACAGTGCAGGTACTACACGGCAAACATCTCACAGTGCAGGTACTACACGGCAAACATCTCACAGTGCAGGTACTACACGGCAAACATCTCACTGTGCAGGTACTACACGGCAAACATCTCACTGTGCAGGTACTACACGGCAAACATCTCACAGTGCAGGTACTACACGGCAAACATCTCACTGTGCAGGTACTACACGGCAAACATCTCACAGTGCAGGTACTACACGGCAAACATCTCACAGTGCAGGTACTACACGGCAAACATCTCACAGTGCAGGTACTACACGGCAAACATCTCACAGTGCAGGTACTACACGGCAAACATCTCACTGTGCAGGTACTACACGGCAAACATCTCACAGTGCAGGTACTACACGGCAAACATCTCACAGTGCAGGTACTACACGGCAAACATCTCACAGTGCAGGTACTACACGGCAAACATCTCACTGTGCAGGTACTACACGGCAAACATCTCACAGTGCAGGTACTACACGGCAAACATCTCACAGTGCAGGTACTACACGGCAAACATCTCACTAGTGCAGGTACTACACGGCAAACATCTCACTGTGCAGGTACTACACGGCAAACATCTCACAGTGCAGGTACTACACGGCAAACATCTCACTGTGCAGGTACTACAGCTGCAAACATCTCACAGTGCAGGTACTACACGGCAAACATCTCACTGTGCAGGTACTACACGGCAAACATCTCACTGTGCAGGTACTACAAGGCTAAACATCTCACGAGTGCAGGTACTAACACGGCAAACATCTCACCCATGATGCAGGTACTACACGGCAAAACATCTCACAGTGCAGGTACTAACACGGCAACATCTCACTGTGCAGGTACTACACGCGAAACGTCTCACAGTGCGGTAATACACGGCGAAACATCTCACTGTTGCAGGTACTACACGGCAAACATCTCACTGTGCAGGTACTACACGCAAACATCTCGACAGTGCAGGTACTACGACACGTCAAACATCTCACTGTGCATGTACTACACGGCAAACATCTCACAGTGCAGGTACTACACTTCAAACATATCACTGTGCAGGTACTACACGGCAAACATCTCACTGTGCAGGTACTACACGGCAAACATCTCACATGTGCAGGTACTACACGGCAAACATCTCACAGTGCAGGTACTACACGGCAAACATCTCACTGTGCAGGTACTACACGGCAAACATCTCAACAGTGCAGGTACTACACGGCAAAACATCTCACAGTGCAGGTACTACACGGCAAACATCTCACAGTGCAGGTACTACACGGCAAACATCTCACATGTGCAGGTACTACACGGCAAACATCTCACAGTGCAGGTACTACACGGCAAACATCTCACAGTGCAGGTACTACACGGCAAACATCTCACAGTGCAGGTACTACACGGCAAACATCTCACAGTGCAGGTACTACACGGCAAACATCTCACAGTGCAGGTACTACACGGCAAACATCTCACAGTGCAGGTACTACACGGCAAACATCTCACAGTGCAGGTACTACACGGCAAACATCTCACAGTGCAGGTACTACACGGCAAACATCTCACAGTGCAGGTACTACACGGCAAACATCTCACAGTGCAGGTACTACACGGCAAACATCTCACAGTGCAGGTACTACACGGCAAACATCTCACATGTGCAGGTACTACACGGCAAACATCTCACAGTGCAGGTACTACACGGCAAACATCTCACAGTGCAGGTACTACACGGCAAACATCTCACAGTGCAGGTACTACACGGCAAACATCTCACAGTGCAGGTACTACACGGCAAACATCTCACTGTGCAGGTACTACACGGCAAACATCTCACAGTGCAGGTACTACACGGCAAACATCTCACAGTGCAGGTACTACACGGCAAACATCTCACAGTGCAGGTACTACACGGCAAACATCTCACATGTGCAGGTACTACACGGCAAACATCTCACTGTGCAGGTACTACACGGCAAACATCTCACAGTGCAGGTACTACACGGCAAACATCTCACTGTGCAGGTACTACACGGCAAACATCTCACAGTGCAGGTACTACACGGCAAACATCTCACATGTGCAGGTACTACACGGCAAACATCTCACAGTGCAGGTACTACACGGCAAACATCTCACAGTGCAGGTACTACACGGCAAACATCTCACAGTGCAGGTACTACACGGCAAACATCTCACAGTGCAGGTACTACACGGCAAACATCTCACAGTGCAGGTACTACACGGCAAACATCTCACTAGTGCAGGTACTACACGGCAAACATCTCACAGTGCAGGTACTACACGGCAAACATCTCACAGTGCAGGTACTACACGGCAAACATCTCACAGTGCAGGTACTACACGGCAAACATCTCACTGTGCAGGTACTACACGGCAAACATCTCACTGTGCAGGTACTACACGGCAAACATCTCACAGTGCAGGTACTACACGGCAAACATCTCACAGTGCAGGTACTACACGGCAAACATCTCACAGTGCAGGTACTACACGGCAAACATCTCACTGTGCAGGTACTACACGGCAAACATCTCACAGTGCAGGTACTACACGGCAAACATCTCACTGTGCAGGTACTACACGGCAAACATCTCACAGTGCAGGTACTACACGGCAAACATCTCACAGTGCAGGTACTACACGGCAAACATCTCACAGTGCAGGTACTACACGGCAAACATCTCACAGTGCAGGTACTACACGGCAAACATCTCACAGTGCAGGTACTACACGGCAAACATCTCACATGTGCAGGTACTACACGGCAAACATCTCACAGTGCAGGTACTACACGGCAAACATCTCACAGTGCAGGTACTACACGGCAAACATCTCACTGTGCAGGTACTACACGGCAAACATCTCACAGTGCAGGTACTACACGGCAAACATCTCACATGTGCAGGTACTACACGGCAAACATCTCACAGTGCAGGTACTACACGGCAAACATCTCACTGTGCAGGTACTACACGGCAAACATCTCACAGTGCAGGTACTACACGGCAAACATCTCACTGTGCAGGTACTACACGGCAAACATCTCACAGTGCAGGTACTACACGGCAAACATCTCACTGTGCAGGTACTACACGGCAAACATCTCACAGTGCAGGTACTACACGGCAAACATCTCACTGTGCAGGTACTACACGGCAAACATCTCACAGTGCAGGTACTACACGGCAAACATCTCACTGTGCAGGTACTACACGGCAAACATCTCACAGTGCAGGTACTACACGGCAAACATCTCACTGTGCAGGTACTACACGGCAAACATCTCACAGTGCAGGTACTACACGGCAAAACATCTCACAGTGCAGGTACTACACGGCAAACAATCTCACTGTGCAGGTACTACACGGCAAACATCTCACAGTGCAGGTACTACACGGCAAACATCTCACTGTGCAGGTACTACACGGCAAACATCTCACAGTGCAGGTACTACACGGCAAACATCTCACTGTGCAGGTACTACACGGCAAACATCTCACAGTGCAGGTACTACACGGCAAACATCTCACTGTGCAGGTACTACACGGCAAACATCTCACAGTGCAGGTACTACACGGCAAACATCTCACTGTGCAGGTACTACACGGCAAACATCTCACAGTGCAGGTACTACACGGCAAACATCTCACTGTGCAGGTACTACACGGCAAACATCTCACAGTGCAGGTACTACACGGCAAACATCTCACATGTGCAGGTACTACACGGCAAACATCTCACAGTGCAGGTACTACACGGCAAACATCTCACAGTGCAGGTACTACACGGCAAACATCTCACAGTGCAGGTACTACACGGCAAACATCTCACAGTGCAGGTACTACACGGCAAACATCTCACATGTGCAGGTACTACACGGCAAACATCTCACAGTGCAGGTACTACACGGCAAACATCTCACAGTGCAGGTACTACACGGCAAACATCTCACAGTGCAGGTACTACACAGCAAACATCTCACTGTGCAGGTACTACACGGCAAACATCTCACAGTGCAGGTACTACACGGCAAACATCTCACAGTGCAGGTACTACACGGCAAACATCTCACTGTGCAGGTACTACACGGCAAACATCTCACAGTGCAGGTACTACACGGCAAACATCTCACTGTGCAGGTACTACACGGCAAACATCTCACAGTGCAGGTACTACACGGCAAACATCTCACTGTGCAGGTACTACACGGCAAACATCTCACAGTGCAGGTACTACACGGCAAACATCTCACTGTGCAGGTACTACACGGCAAACATCTCACAGTGCAGGTACTACACGGCAAACATCTCACTGTGCAGGTACTACACGGCAAACATCTCACTGTGCAGGTACTACACGGCAAACATCTCACAGTGCAGGTACTACACGGCAAACATCTCACTGTGCAGGTACTACACGGCAAACATCTCACAGTGCAGGTACTACACGGCAAACATCTCACAGTGCAGGTACTACACGGCAAACATCTCACAGTGCAGGTACTACACGGCAAACATCTCACTGTGCAGGTACTACACGGCAAACATCTCACTGTGCAGGTACTACACGGCAAACATCTCACAGTGCAGGTACTACACGGCAAACATCTCACTGTGCAGGTACTACACGGCAAACATCTCACAGTGCAGGTACTACACGGCAAACATCTCACTGTGCAGGTACTACACGGCAAACATCTCACAGTGCAGGTACTACACGGCAAACATCTCACAGTGCAGGTACTACACAGCAAACCTTGCAAAAACCAACTTCAAAATAACACTAACCTGTCAGTATTGAAGCAAAACGTCAGATCACTTGGTAAACATCGTGATGCTTCACTGTGCTACTTGAAACACTGTGCTCTAAACTATCATTATTTTAACACAAACATAGATAAGTAAAGACTATATATCCAATTATACAACTTAGCCGGGTATAAAGCCATTCACAACTGCAGGCCTGACAAAACAGGAGGTGGTACAACCATCTATTATCATGATAACTTCACTCGCACAAGTGTTATTAGCAACAGAGACGACTGCTGTGAATATACCTTTGTTCAGTTCTCGGTCAGATCCCTTCAATAGTCACTACCTAGGGGGGGGGGGGGTTTAGAGTTCGTGTCCTGTGGTAATGAGACACTTGGTGACTGAGAATTATACTACTGTATATTACTGCCTTGTAAAACTTATGTATATATGATTTATATTGTATTTTATTAAAAAAAAGATAACAAAAAATACCTATTGGAGCTATTTATAGATTTCCTAATATTAATACAACTACATTCTCTGATAATATAAGGAACCTAACTATAAACAACAAACTTAACAAAAACCACATCATCCTAGGAGGTTATTTTAACATTGACTTTTGTTAACAAAACAGTCCCAAGTCGAATACTTCCTAAATACCATGAACTGTTTGCTAATCCCCCACAGTCACCAGGCCCACACGAATTACTCCAACATGTGCTACAATCCTGGACCACATGTGGACTAATATAACACCCCCCCCCCCCCCTTGACCCTGGTATAATCACTGACAGAACAACCGGTCACTACCCTACCTTCCTCTCAACAATCACAGACACAACATTGGTTACCAATACACTTACCTTAAGACTATACAGCAAACCAGTAACAGGGAACCTCATAAATGCACTTCATAATATAGACTGGGAATCTGAACTTAGTAATACTCAGAATATAAATACATTAGCCGACATCTTTCTCTTTAAAACTGTAAGTCTCTACAACACACACTGTCCTCTCCTCACTACTGAAGTAACTGCGAGAAGGTTAAACAACCCCTGGCTCACAAGTGGCATACTTAACGCAATTAACAAGAAACACGAATATGAAAAAACTTAGGATTGGCCTAGTTACAAAAGAACTTAACAGAAACTCATCAATGCTTACAATATAGTACGAAGAGCCAAAGTTTCCTTTTATGAGAATAGATTTAAAGGAGTAAGAGGAAATATGAAAAGTACATGGAAACCAATCACTAACATCCCAGAGTCTAAACAACAACCACATAACAAGCAGATAAAACTCTCCAAAGATGGTTACACACTTGCAACAAACTTAGAAATTGCAACACAATTCAATAGCTTCACTTCATCCGTTGGTGCTAAACTTGCCAGAAAAATCCCCGAGACCCAGAGACATTACTACATATCTCACAGGCAGCTAGCCTAACTCTCTTCTCCTTATACCAGTCAGTCAGACACATATTATATCCATAATTCAATCACTTAAAACCAAAGCTGGGAACATTAATGAAATACCATCAATGATATATAAGAGTGCTGCCACTACTCTTGTACTACCCACAGCTCTGTTATCAAACAAATCTCTAGAGTGTCATTTCCTGATATCCTTAAAAAGGCAAGAGTGACGCCAGTTCATAAAGGAGGCGAGACAGCTCACATAAACAATTACAGACCAATGTCAAATCTACCTATACTTTTTTTTACAAACAGCTCTATTCTTACTTTGTAAAACTTAACATATTAAGTCCCTGCCACTTTGGCTTCCGTTCCCATAAGAGTACTAATTATGCCATTAGTCTAGAGTGGAGTACTGCTGCACAATGACAGCCCCTTTCAAAGCTGGAGAAATTGCTGACCTGGAGAGCGTGCAGAGATCCTTTACTGCTAGAATCCACTCAGTAAAACATCTAAATTACTGGGACCGACTAAAGAGCCTAAATCTGTACTCCCTTGAGCGCAGGCGGGAGAGATACATAATAATTTACACGTGGAAAATAATTGAGGGGCTGGTCCCAAACCTGCACACAGAAATAACATCACATGAGACCAGAAGACATGGCAGGATGTGCAGAATACCCCCGTTGAAACACAGAGGTGCAACAGGTACTCTGAGAGAGAACTCTATCAACATCAGAGGCCCCGAGACTGTTCAACACGCTTCCACTACACATAAGGGGCATAACTGGCCGACCCCTCACAGTGTTCAAGAGAGAACTGGATAAGCACCTCCAAAGGATACCTGATCAACCAGGCTGTGACTCATACGTCAGGCTGCGAGCAGCCGCGTCTAACAGCCTGGTTGATCAGTCCAGCAACCAGGAGGCCTGGTCGACGACCGGGCCGCGGGGACACTAAGCCCCGGAAGCGCCTCAAGGTAACCTCAAGGTAGGTAAGGTAGTAGACAGCTGATATAATCTACACAGCCCTTGACAAAAATGAGTTCCCAATTGGCCTCTTCATTGGCCTGAGAAAGGCCTTTGATACAGTAAACCATAACTACCTCTTACTTAAACTTCACCACTATGGTATCTAAGGTCTTGCTCTGAACTATATTCGTTCCTATCTCAGTGACAGACACCAATATGTAGCCATCAATAACATACCCTCTCCCGCTCTACCATTTGACAGTAGGAGTGCCACAGGGCAGCATCTTGAGACCTCTCGTATTTCTTATATACATCAATGATTTGCCAAATGTTCCTAACATTCTTAAACATATACAATTTGCTGACGATACTACCTTCATCTATTGTAACCCCCAACCCCCACACACTAAATTATATTGTCAACAGTGAATTAAGAAAGTCCACTCATGGATGTCAACCAACAAACTTACACTAAACATATAAAAGACCTACTACATTTTATTGGTAGTAAATCATCAAATCAAATTCAACTTCTGACAGACAATGTTAACATTACCATTAAAAATGAGGGGAAGTTCCTTGGCCTATACATAGACAGTAGACTGAACTTCAGCACCCACATACAACACAGACAGAACAGTCTCGAAAACGGTATACTTTCTAAAATCAGATATTATGTTCCCCACTCTGTTCTCCTCTCATTATACTACGCATTAAACTATCCCTATCTTTCATACAGTACCTGTGCATGGGGTTCAACCACTGTAAATTACCTCAAGCCTATCATCACTCAGCAAAACTCTGCTATCAAATCTATAACAAACTGTCTTCAGACAACACACAACCCTGTTTAATTCTCTTAACATGCTAAGCATACACTCCACACATTCTCATGTGCTATCTACATGTACAAAACCAAGTTCCTAAATGCTAATCTTGATCTGAAACTTTTCCTTGATAGATGTAATAGAACCCATGAGCACCACACCAGAAATAAATATCTCTTTGATATCCTCAGTCAGACTAATTCTGTGCAAACTCTCCATGCAGTCTTTGGAACCAGGCCCAGTCTTTGGAACCAGGCCCAGTCTTTGGAACCAGGCCCAGTCTTTGGAACCAGGCCCAGTCTTTGGAACCAGGCCCAGTCTTTGGAACTCACTCCTTGATAAATTAAAAAATTGTCCAACCCATACCTTGTTCAAAAGTAAAACCAATAAGAAGCTAACTTCACCCTCATAGTGTCCAACCTTGTGCTCCAAACTCACAGTGTATCTTGTATTACCCACTTCCCCAATAACAGTACTTAAGACATTATATCCTTACCTCTGTCAACTCACATTGTAGTTATTTGTTGATATAAAACCTTGCTACAATGTACCTTTTCATCTTACCTGATGTGTTAGATTAAGGACCTGGCCGACACACTGTGCGTGTTAGTGGCTTGGCATGAATGTTTACCAGTCTTATGTAATCTCTCCAACGCATTGTACTTTCTTGTGAACAAATTATTAATTAATAATTAAATCATTCATTATTAATTAATTAATTTAAAACTTTACAACAAAAGCCATTACCACAAAAGGGTGACAAACACTGTATATCTCTAATTGTTTCTTAAAGCAGTGCGTAGTTTGCTAATAAGAAATTGACACAGTTTATGAGAATGTTTAAAATCAATATTTCACACAAAAATAGGAGTAAATAAGTCTAAGCCTAATAACCTCTTGGAGAAGGCTTCCCTGGGTGAGAACTCTAGGGGGGGTGGGGGGTCATGAGTGTTACAACCTAGCAGTAAATAGGTACCTGGGAGTTAGTCAGCTGTCACGGGGCTACTTCCTGGGGGTGGAGGCCTGGTCGAGGACCGGGCCGGGGGGACACTAAGCCCCGAAATCATCTCAGGATAACCTCAAGATAGTACCAGTATGATATAGTACCAGTATAATATAATGCCAGTATGATATAATCCCAGTATGATATAATACCAGTATTGTATAATACCAGAATGATAAAATACCAGTATTATATAATGCCAGTATGGTATAATACCAGTATGATTTAATTGCAGTATGATATAATCGCAATATGATATAATACCAGTATGATATAAACCCAGTATGATACCAGTATGATATAATACCAGTATATAACACCAGTGTGATATAAACCCCGTATAACATAATACCAGTATGATATAACACTCCATATGACATAATATCAGTGATATAATATCAGTATGATATAATACCAGTATATAACACCAGTGTGATATAAACCCCGTATAACATAATACCAGTATGATATAACACTCTATATGACATAATATCAGTGATATAATACCAGTATGATATAATACCAGTATGATATAACACTGTATGCCATAATACCAGTATGATATAATACCAGCATGATACAATACAATCATGCAGGCGAGGAGTCACAATAACGTGGCTGAAGTATGTTGACCAGACCACACACTAGAAAGTGAAAGGACGGACCGAAACGTCGTCGTCCCTTCACCTTCTAGTGTGTGGTGATATAAACAAGCATGATATAAGAGCAGTATATCTGACGTATATGCGAAAGAGCCCAAGAGTTTAGCGATAACTCGGGCACTTATGTCCAAGAAATATCTGGGGATTTTGTCCAGGATAACACGTTTATTTATTCTGTCCAGAATTGGCCAATGTGTTTTGTTTACTGAAGAGTGTACACACTGTGCGCTTGACTTCCCTCACTCACACTCTCA
>NC_091189.1:41642177-41692725 GCF_040958095.1 Procambarus clarkii
TACAGCCGGCCCACCAGGCCCCGTCATACAGCCGGCCCACCAGGCCCCCGTCATACAGCCGGCCCACCAGGCCCCCGTCATACAGCCGGCCCACCAGGCCCCCGTGATACAGCCGGCCCACCAGGCCCCGTCATACAGCCGGCCCACCAGGCCCCGTCATACAGCCGGCCCACCAGGCCCCCGTCATACAGCCGGCCCACCAGGCCCCCGTGATACAGCCGGCCCACCAGGCCCCGTCATACAGCCGGCCCACCAGGCCCCGTCATACAGCCGGCCCACCAGGCCCCGTCATACAGCCGGCCCACCAGGCCCCGTCGTACAGCACATGAACACAGCTTAGGCCTACACACTGTGCCTAGGCCTTGTAAATATTTCCTGATTATTTACCTGATTAGCTATATCAATATTTGTCATCATTTCCAAACAACTGAACTCTTGTCAGAAAGCATCCAAACAGTCGCTTTAGACCCGGGTTCGGTTCCCGCCAAGAACAGTGCAACGTTTCCTTTCATGAATTAGGCAACTGTTGTGTGTTGCATCCTGTGCAACACACATAGTCAACCCAGGAGAGGGGGGGGGGGACGTCGCTAAGCCTAACAGGCCTCCTGCCCTAGACAAGTTCAATAGTACCGTTGTTGTCTAGTTCCTAAACTCATTTTGAAAGCTTAAACCAATAAGCATCCTACTACGGGAGCAAAACTATTGATCTAGTGTCACAACTTGGCCCACAACACTGTGCTACTGTTACCGTGGTTACTGTGTGTCACTGTAGCCGTGTATCCTTGCTCTCTTAACCTGCAGAGCCCTCACTTATAACTGCTCTCTTGCAAACTGGTCTTGGCCTCTATAATAAACTGGAGTAGGCCTCTATAATATACTGGAGTAGGCCTCTATAATATACTGGAGTAGGCCTCTATAATATACTGGAGTAGGCCTCTATAATATACTGGAGTAGGCCTCTATAATATACTGGAGTAGGCCTCTATAATATACTGGAGTAGGCCTCTATAATATACTGGAGTAGGCCTCTATAATATACTGGAGTAGGCCTCTATAATATACTGGAGTAGGCCTCTATAATATACTGGAGTAGGCCTCTATAATATACTGGAGTAGGCCTCTATTGCAAACTGGTCTTGGCCTCTATAATATACTGGAGTAGGCCTCTCTTGCAAACTGGTGTTGGACTCTATAATATACTGGAGTAGGCCTCTATTGCAAACTGGTCTTGGCCTCTATAATATACTGGAGTAGGCCTCTATTGCAAACTGGTCTTGGCCTCTATAATATACTGGAGTAGGCCTCTCTTGCAAACTGGTGTTGGACTCTATAATATACTGGAGTAGGCCTCTATTGCAAACTGGTCTTGGCCTCTATAATATACTGGAGTAGGCCTCTCTTGCAAACTGGTGTTGGACTCTATAATATATTGGAGTAGGCCTCTATTGCAAACTAGTCTTGGCCTCTATAATATACTGGAGTAGGCCTCTCTTGCAAACTGGTGTTGGACTCTATAATATACTGGAGTAGGCCTCTATTGCAAACTGGTCTTGGCCTCTATAATATACTGGAGTAGGCCTCTCTTGCAAACTGGTGTTGGACTCTATAATATACTGGAGTAGGCCTCTATTGCAAACTGGTCTTGGCCTCTATAATATACTGGAGTAGGCCTCTCTTGCAAACTGGTGTTGGACTCTATAATATACTGGAGTAGGCCTCTATTGCAAACTGGTCTTGGCCTCTATAATATACTGGAGTAGGCCTCTCTTGCAAACTGGTGTTGCACTCTATAATATACTGGAGTAGGCCTCTATTGCAAACTGGTCTTGGCCTCTATAATATACTGGAGTAGGCCTCTCTTGCAAACTGGTGTTGGACTCTATAATATACTGATATATCCCTCAATTGAAAATTTATATAATCTATTGTAAACTGATGTAGCCCTATATAGTAAACTAGTGAAGCCCGCTATTGTAAACTAATGCAGGCCGCACAGTAAATAAATGTAGCCCTCTATAGTGTACTAATGTAGTCAATTGTAAACTAATTAAGCACTGTTGTAAACTTATGTAGTCTTACATTGTAATCTAATGCAGACCTCTATTGTAAACCTAAGGTATCCCAAATTGTAAATTAATGTAGCCCTCTAGTATTAACTGCAGTAGCCTAATATATTACACTAGTGTAGCCCTCTGTTGTAAACTAATCTAGCTCTATATTGTAAATTAATGTAACTCTATTGTAAACTAACACTGCCCTCTAATGTAAACTAACGTTGCCCACTATTGCAAACAAATGTAACCCCTACTGAAAACTAATGAAGCCCTCTACAGTAAACTAATATACCCCTCTATTGTAAACAAATTAAACCCTTTATTACAAACTAATATAGCTCTATTGCATACTAATGTAACTCTATTGTAAACTAATGTAGCTCTATTGTAAACTAATGCAGCTCTATTGCAAACTAATGCAGTTCATTTGTAAACTAATGCAGCTCTATTGTGAACTAATATAGCTCTACAGTAGAGTAATGTAGCCCTCTATTTTGAACTAATGAAGCTCTCTCTAGTAGAATAATGTAAACTAGTTGTTGTAAACTAATGTAGCTCTGTAGCCCTGCCTTAATGTTGCTCTCTGTTGTAAACTAGTTTAATCCTCTATTGTAAAGTATTATAACCCTCCATTTTAAAGGAATGTAACCATTATGTAAACTAATGAAACCTTGAATGTAAACTAGAAGCCATCTATTGTAAACTAATGAACCCCTCTATTTTAAACTAATTAAGCCCTTTATAGTGAACAAAATAAGATGTATGGTATACTGTACTGGGTATACCATTAGTATAACCTTTGCAGTACATTATATGGTATACCATTAATTAGTATAATTTACTTCCTAAGTGGTTTACGCAGTCAGATCCCAACTGAGTGGTCCCGGGTCCGAGTTCCGGCCGACACAAAAACGCTTGGGCAAGTTTCCTTTACCTGATGCCTCTGTTTACCTAGCATTAAATGACTCCCTGGAAGGAAGGCGACTGTTGTGGCATGCATCCGGTCAAAGGTCAGTAGTAGGCCTAACTAGCCCTCGGAGGGACTTCGCTAGGCCTAATGTACAATCATACGCTTAATTAAAATAATAATTAAATTGATAATTATACCGTCAAGTTCCTTTTATTTGCCACTACGTAAAAAATCCATCCTTTTAAAAACACTAGAAGCGTAAAACTAGACCACTGGACTTTAATGGCCACTAGACTTTAACCCTGACAAATGCAAGGTTATGAGTTGGAACAAGAAGTTCTCAAGTACAGTACAGGAGGAAGGGAAGAACAACTTATAACTTGTGAGAGAGAGAATTGTGAGTAGACATAACACCAGAGTTATCCTGTTATCCTTCAACACCCAGGATAACACCAGAGTTATCCTGTTATCCTTCAACACCCAGGATAACACCAGAGTTATCCTTCAACACCCAGGATAACACCAGAGTTATCCTTCAACGCCCAGCATAACACCAGAGTTATCCTTCAACACCCAGGATAACACCAGAGTTATCCTTCAACACCCAGGATAACACCAGAGTTATCCTTCAACACCCAGGATAACACCAAAGTTATCCTTCAACACCCAGGATAACACCAAAGTTATCCTTCAACACCCAGGATAACACTAAAGTTATCCTTCAACACCCAGGATAACACCAAAGTTATCCTTCAACACCCAGGATAACACCAGAGATATCCTGTTATCCTTCAACACCCAGGATAACACCAGAGTTATCCTGTTATCCTTCAACACCCAGAATAACACCAGTCACACATCACTAGGATAACGAGGGCAACATATACCATACTGGGTCATCTCTGGTTATCCTTCAACACCCTGTTATCATGTCTGGTTATCCTTCAGCACCCTGTTATCATGTCTGGTTATCCTTCAACACCCTGCTCTCTCTCTCTCTCTCTCTCTCTCTCTCTCTCTCTCTCTCTCTCTCTCTCTCTCTCTCTCTCTCTCTTAATATACATACTAATATAATATAATAAGTAATATATACATCGTACTGAATACCTGGGTGTAATTGGGTCTCTATAGCATTATTCGTATATAGTATATCAACTATTTTCACAAATGTCAATGTTTACAACCCACATTTTAACTTGGAAAAAGGTGTTGTGTGTTGATGTTGAGTTGTGAGGAGGTTAGGTTAGGTTAGGTTAGATGTATAGGTTCTGTTGGCGATTATTTGTATTTATAGTACGTGGGATGAAGCATTTCAACCCGTCCTCGACTCCAGTCCATTACATCCAGCGGTCGACCCCACAGACGCATTCACATTTTTTTACATGCTGTTCGTCCACAACAGGAATTTTCTCAAGTATAAATTAATATTATAATATATTAGCATATTGTGTATAAATAGGTTAGGTTAGGTTAGGTTAGGTTAGGTTAGGTTAGGTTAGGTTAGGTTAGGTTAGGTTAGGTTAGATTAGGTTAGGTGTTTAGGTTCTGTTGGTGATTATTTGTATTTGTAGTACATTAGTGAAGCATTTACAGCGTTGTGGTTCGAACAAAATTCGTCAGTGAAGCACTTGTTCCGGAAGTGTTCGGACGTCATCAGTTGTGAGTCGTGTGTAAACCGTTTTTCATTCATAAACAGTGGGGGGGAGGGGGGGAATGCGGGTGGATGGAATCACTTTTGGGTCTGTGTCTGCAGCCCGTCCTCCAAACAAAGATCCAAAAGTGATTCCATGCACCCGCCAAACCCCCTGTTTATGAATGAAAAACGGTTTACACACGACTCACAACTGATTTCGTTCGAACACTTCCGGGACAAGTGCTTCACTGACGAATTTTGTTCGAACCACATCGCTATAAATGCTTCACCCACGTACTACAAATACAAATAATCGCCAACTGAACCTAAACACCTAACCTAACCTAACCTATGCCTATATATGCACAATATGCTAATATATTATAATATTAATTTATATTTGAGAAAATTCTTGTTCTGAATGAACAGCATGTTAAAATATATGAATGCGTCTGTGGGGTCGACCGCTGGATGTAATGGACTTGAGTCGAGGACGGGTTGGTGTCTGGAGGACGGGCTGCGATAGCTGTGTCAATTATATACATGCACATGTATATATATATATAATGTTTACGACTGTACATGTGTGTATATAAAGAGAAATACAGTAGGGGGGATTTTTAAAAGATCTTTGCATATTATTGTATTTTTCCAAAGTCACGAAGAGGCGTAATTTTTTTCTGGTAAGAGTGAGGCCAGAGCCATAATAAGGGAGTCGAACCTGACAACATGCCAGGCTGGTAGACTTTGGACTTGACACTTCTTATATGACAACATGAAGACCTTGTCGGGGAAACTGAAATAAGGATACCAATTATATTATACATATGTTGGAGTTTCCTTCCAAACGGAGGTTCGATCCCAATGCCATCTTGTGGGCCAGGTGGACCCCATGAGTACCTTGTGGGCCAGGTGGACCCCATGAGTACCTTGTGGGCCAGGTGGACCCCATGAGTACCTTGTGGGCCAGGTGGACCCCATGAGTACCTTGTGGGCCAGGTGGACCCCATGAGTACCTTGTGGGCCAGGTGGACCCCATGAGTACCTTGTGGGCCAGGTGGACCCCATGAGTACCTTGTGGGCCAGGTGGACCCCATGAGTACCTTGTGGGCCAGGTGGACCCCATGAGTACCTTGTGGGCCAGGTGTACCCCAAGAGTACCTTGTGGGCCAGGTGGACCCCAAGAGTACCTTGTGGGCCAGGTGGACCCCATGAGTACCTTGTGGGCCAGGTGGACCCCATGAGTACCTTGTGGGCCAGGTGGACCCCATGAGTACCTTGTGGGCCAGGTGGACCCCATGAGTACCTTGTGGGCCAGGTGGACCCCAAGAGTACCTTGTGGGCCAGGTGGAACCCAAGAGTACCTTGTGGGCCAGGTGGACCCCAAGAGTACCTTGTGGGCCAGGTGGACCCCATGAGTACCTTGTGGGCCAGGTGGACCCCATGAGTACCTTGTGGGCCAGGTGGACCCCATGAGTACCTTGTGGGCCAGGTGGACCCCATGAGTACCTTGTGGGCCAGGTGGACCCCATGAGTACCTTGTGGGCCAGGTGGACCCCATGAGTACCTTGTGGGCTAGGTGGACATCAAGAGTACCTTGTGGGCCAGGTGGACCCCAAGAGTACCTTGTGGGCCAGGTGGACCCCATGAGTACCTTGTGGGCCAGGTGGACCCCATGAGTACCTTGTGGGCCAGGTGGACCCCATGAGTACCTTGTGGGCCAGGTGGACCCCATGAGTACCTTGTGGGCCAGGTGGACCCCATGAGTACCTTGTGGGCCAGGTGGACCCCATGAGTACCTTGTGGGCCAGGTGGACCCCATGAGTACCTTGTGGGCCAGGTGGACCCCAAGAGTACCTTGTGGGTCAGGTGGACCCCATGAGTACCTTGTGGGCCAGGTGGACCCCATGAGTACCTTGTGGGCCAGGTGGACCCCATGAGTACCTTGTGGCTAGGTGGACCCCATGAGTACCTTGTGGGCCAGGTGGACCCCACCTCCAGGTGGTGTACCCCGCCTCCAGGTAGTGTACCCCACCTCCAGGTGGTGTACCCCGCCTCCAGGTGGTGTACCTCGCCTCCAGGTGGTGTACCCCACCTCCAGGTGGTGTACCCCACCTCCAGGTGGTGTACCCCGCCTTCAGGTGGTGTACCCCGCCTCCAGGTGGTGTACCCCACCTCCAGGTGGTGTACCCCGCCTCCAGGTGGTGTACCCCGCCTCCAGGTGGTGTACCCCGCCTCCAGGTGGTGTACCCCGCCTCCAGGTGGTGTACCCCGCCTCCAGGTGGTGTACCCCGCCTCCAGGTGGTGTACCCCACCTCCAGGTGGTGTACCCCGCCTCCAGGTGGTGTACCCCACCTCCAGGTGGTGTACCCCGCCTCCAGGTGGTGTACCCCACCTCCAGGTGGTGTACCCCGCCTCCAGGTGGTGTACCCCACCTGCAGGTGGTGTACCCCGCCTCCAGGTGGTGTACCCCGCCTCCAGGTGGTGTACCCCGCCTCCAGGTGGTGTACCCCACCTGCAGGTGGTGTACCCCGCCTCCAGGTGGTGTACCCCGCCTCCAGGTGGTGTACCCCGCCTCCAGGTGGTGTACCCCGCCTCCAGGTGGTGTACCCCACCTCCAGGTGGTGTACCCCGCCTCCAGGTGGTGTACCCCACCTCCAGGTGGTGTACCCCACCTCCAGGTGGTGTACCCCACCTCCAGGTGGTGTACCCCACCTCCAGGTGGTGTACCCCACCTCCTGGAGTTATAAGGCATTACTGTCCCAGACACAAGCTGGCTGGCAGTAGAGATTTGGTAACCCTACTAAATAATTATTGAACAGCCCTTCAAAAAGACAATTGAACTAACCACAAACTTATTGAACAGTCCTTCAACTTTATAGAACAGTCCTCAAATGTTACTGAACAGTCCCACAATGTTACTGAACAGTTCTTCAAAGTTACTGAACAGTCCTACAAAGTTACTGAACAGTCCTACAAAGTTACTGAACAGTCCCACAAAGTTACTGAACAGTCCCACAAAGTTACGGAACAGTCCTACAAAGTTACTGAACAGTCCTACAAAGTTACTGAACAGTCCTACAAAGTTACTGAACAGTCCTACAAAGTTACTGAACAGTCCTACAAAGTTACTGAACAGTCCCCACAAAGTTACTGAACAGTCCCACAAAGTTACTGAACAGTCCCACAAAGTTACTGAACAGTCCCACAAAGTTACTGAACAGTCCCACGAAGTTACTGAACAGTCCTACAAAGTTACTGAACAGTCCTACAAAGTTACTGAACAGTCCTACAAAGTTACTGAACAGTCCCACGAAGTTACTGAACAGTCCCATGAAGTTACTGAACAGTCCCACGAAGTTACTGAACAGTCCTACAAAGTTACTGAACAGTCCTACAAAGTTACTGAACAGTCCTACAAAGTTACTGAACAGTCCTACAAAGTTACTGAACAGTCCTACAAAGTTACTGAACAGTCCCACAAAGTTACTGAACAGTCCCACAAAGTTACTGAACAGTCCCACAAAGTTACTGAACAGTCCCACAAAGTTACTGAACAGTCCCACAAAGTTACTGAACAGTCCTACAAAGTTACTGAACAGTCCCACAAAGTTACTGAACAGTCCTACAAAGTTACTGAACAGTCCCACAAAGTTACTGAACAGTACCACAAAGTTACTGCACAGTCCCACAAAGTTACTGAACAGTCCCACAAAGTTACTAAACAGTCCCACAAAGTTACTGAACAGTCGCACAAAGTTACTGAACAGTCCCACAAAGTTACTGAACAGTCCCACAAAGTTACTAAACAGTCCCACAAAGTTACTGAACAGTCCCACAAAGTTACTAAACAGTCCCACAAAGTTACTAAACAGTCCCACAAAGTTACTGAACAGTCCCACAAAGTTACTAAACAGTCCCACAAAGTTACTGAACAGTCCCACAAAGTTACTGAACAGTCCCACAAAGTTACTGAACAGTCCCACAAAGTTACTGAACAGTCCCACAAAGTTACTGCACAGTCCCACAAAGTTACTGAACAGTCCCACAAAGTTACTAAACAGTCCCACAAAGTTACTGAACAGTCGCACAAAGTTACTGAACAGTCCCACAAAGTTACTGAACAGCTTTGCAAAATAGTAATAAAGTTTAGGGATTGGGACACAAAATTGTGGAAGAGGACAAATGGAGAGTAACTGTAGGAGTTAAAACAGAAGGTGTGAGTGGAGGTAACATTAGCACTACTCGTAGCTTTAATACAACATCTGTTGGAGATGACAAACTGGCCACATGTATAAGGGAGCCGCCATATTCAATCCGAAAGAAGGATCTATTAATAATATAACTTCATAACATACGTCAGACTCATAATATAATGTGCAGCACCAGCATGGAATCCACACCTTGTGAAGCTCAAACATTTAGAAAGTTGAGATTTTCTTTCAAGACAAATACCAGAGATAAGTGAATGAGACTGTTCAGATTAAGGGAGCATAATTTAAGTGCATTTTACACTTCTGACTGAAGTGGAAAGTGTTTCTTTGAGGAAGAGGAGACTGTGAAGACGGAGGTGGAGGCTAGAGACACCAGGGAGGCACGGAGGTGTGTGGGCCACCAGCTGGAGGTCACCTCACTCCACACCTCCAAGTGTGACTCACAAGTGACTGTTGAGAAGTGCTTATCTTGAGGTTATCTTCAGATAATTTCGGGGCTTTAGTGTCCCCGCGGCCCGGTCCTCGACCAGGCCTCCACCCCCAGGAAGCAGCCCGTGACAGCTGACTAACACCCAGGTACCTATTTTAATGCTAGGTAACAGGGGCATAGGGTGAAAGAAACTCTGCCCATTGTTTCACGCCGGCGCCCGGGATCGAACCCGGGACCACAGGATCACAAGTCCAGTGTGTTGTCCGCTCGGGCGACCGGCTCCCCGGGGTCATGGTCCTCATGCCCCGGGAGATCAAGTACTAAGGTAAACTTGTTGACAATTAGTACACTAGACAAGCGCCTGTAGCAACACACAAGCCACCAGTTTATACTCGCTCTTCAATACTATACTTTTAACTATTGTTAGATATGTCAAAAACCACAGCTATGCTCCAGTCTCCGTGGCGTAGTGGTAAGACACTCGCCTGGCGTTCCGCGAGCTCTTTGTCCTGGGTTCGTATTCTGGCCGGGGAGGATTTACTGGGTGAAAATCCTTAACTGTAGCCTCTGTTTAGCTCAACAGTAAAATGTGTACTTGGTTGTTAAACGATTTGGCGGGAAACATAGGATTAAGGGCCTGCCTGACACGCTGTGTGTGCTCGTGGCTGTACAGGAATATATGAACTCTTGTATATATAAATAAATAAATAAATAAATAAATAAATAAATAAATAAATAAATAAATAAATAAATATGTAAACACACACACACACACACACACACAACAACAACAACAACAACAACATATTGTGACGGAGTTCCCCCCCTTATAATTCTCCCACGCCTGCAGTAAGAGTCATGTCTACTTTTCCCAAGCGTTCTCTACGTTGCAGGCTACAATTTGATATATGGGAGAGAGTGAAGTGTTCTCGGAGAGCCGAGAAATTTGTGAAATAGTGATATTTTGGCCTGTGGTTTAGGCCCCTTAGGGAGCCAAGATGGCGCTGGCCTCTCTGATCTCCCGCCAAAACCGTGTGACGTCAGTGGCACCGGATTGGTCACCGACAGCAGTGTGGCACCGGGAGCCAATGAAAACTTCCCGTAGCGAAAGTGACGTCACGAAGGAAGGGGGTCCGGCCAGCGCGCCGGGCTGGCGCCATCAGTCATACACGACACGTCATAGAGGTCGGACGTGCGACGAGTGGTCCTGTCTGTCGGACAGCTGTTTCCCACTACCGTGGATTTACGCGTCATCGGAAGTTCGCCAGTACTCTGAGAAGTCTTCCCTAGTTCATGTGTTGAACCAGAAGAGGGAATTGACGGTTATTTGAGCAACAAGTGCTCCAGTCAGGTACTGTGCCAGTAGCAGTGAAGCCGTGCAGTGACGTAGGTTGACGTCTGTGGCAATTCACCAGTTCGTGACAGCGTAGTGGCTGACAGAGCCACCGGGTAGCTGAGGAAGAGAGGACTATTTGGGGAAACCGGACGACTGTAGCTGAGACGTAGGCGACAGCCGTTGCTGGGAGAAGACGACGGCCAGGAGACCGACTCCAACCTTCAAGAAGTCAAGGAGGAGGACGGACCTGCAGTGAGGAGGCACGGAGACGACGCGCTAAACGGTGGGACGACGAGAGGCTCTGATAGGACACGACGACGTGTAGTGTGGGGGCGTTCCCGACACGAGGACCAGGAGCTACATCTCGACTCTCATCGGAGGATAGGGTGAAGTAGGTGGTTCTAGTTCCCTCCCCATTCCCCTTTAGTTAGCTATGTTATTTGGCTATATTTTCTAGCCCGAAGATTTTATATGTCGTGAGCAAGTCTCACTTATGTCACGGTAAAGCACCAGGGTGCTAGACAGTACTATCAAGAGTACTTGTAATATTCATGTTGATTGTTGGTGTGTACAGGCACCAGGAACCAGTGATAAATTTACTGTGTTGTGTATATCTTTCTATAGATTTTGATATGAACATATAGTGGTAAAATATATATAATATTATGCCAGTATTTGGAGGTTAGGCTATGTGCCCAGAAACTATTAATTTTCCATGTATTGATGATTGATTTATAAACCATATATATGTCTATGTTCATTCAGTGAATAATCATTTGTGAGTACAGTGAATTATTGCGTTATCGCCAACGAGAGAAAGTACTGAAAACTCCAGTGTTAATATTTCATAATATATTGTTGGATAAATAACAATGTGAAGCCATTACAGTGAATCATTATAGCATTGATTGTAGAAAAGACTGTTTGAGCCTGAGTACAGTGTAACTGAGTAGTACGGTTTATTTGTGCCAATATCGAGTGTGCGAGTTTCTAGTAATATTGGAAAATTTAAAGGAACAGCGCGCGTGAATCTAGAAAACAAGCAAAGTTCGCGCGGAGAGGCCATTGCAATCAGCTGTTCTTGACACTTGATGAGGAGGGGAGAGTGTTGCCCTCTTGCGGTCGCATAATATCCGTGGGAATTACCGACCGAGTCAGGATCAGTTGATTTATCGATTATTGTGTGGCCTTGTGACATCTTTCATACCTTTTTAAGTAAAATACAAAACTATCTTAGTGTTTTTATCATTCCCTCCATTGATCTTGTGGCTATACTATACCTGTAAGCATAGAGTGATAACAATAAGTACCTGCCTGATTCCTGATCTTTGAGTGTGACCTTGCCAAGGCTACCACTGAATACACCAGTCCACTGAGGGTGTTACTGGCCACCTTAAACACCAGTTGGCGATCTTGTGTTTAACCGTAGAGCCCTATTGTTGGGGAGGGCACACGACAGTCGAGGTGAACGAGTCGTGTTCTCACTCTTTCTTAATAAGAGGCCGTTAAGATTGACTGGGAGACTCTCCTGGCGTGCAGTGGCGCCGTGAGGATCGAGGGAAGACCCGCAGGGCTACGGTGAGTTACCTTGAGCGTAACTATTGCTCACCCCAGAGTAAGGGTAGAGAATAACAGAGAGGAGGAACCCCCAACATTGGCGACCTTGCCAGGATATAGATCGGAGTAAAGGTTGCAGTGGTACTTGGCAGTGGTGTTAGAGATCAGGTGAAGGTTATCACTCGTAGCACAAGATGGAGGATGATAAAGTAGCGAGGTTTATTGACTCTAGAGACGAACAGGTGCTGGAAGAGTGCACCAAGGCACAGTTACAGGCTATAGCGGATCATTTTGGAATAAAGCTGAAATCTGCCCGAGTTGGTGAAAGAAGACTAGAGATAATGGCTCAGCTAAAGGCTCGAGACGAAGCTTTGGGGGAGGAACGGCCCCAAACACCTGCCAGTGAGGGTGAACACCTGAGTATTGGTGGAAGCAGCAGGGGATCCAGCGGCAGCAGGCACAGCATTAAGCTGGAAATAATGAAGCTGCAGCTGGAAGCACAGCAGCGCAAGGAAGAGCGAGAAGCAGAAGCGCAGCTGAGGAAAGAAGAGCGAGAGGCACAGCAGCGCAAAGAAGAGCGAGAAGCGCAGCAGCGCAAAGAAGAGCGAGAAGCAGAAGCGCAGCTGAGGAGAGAAGAGGCACAGCAGCGCAAAGAAGAGCGAGAAGCAGAGGCACAGCTGCGCAGGGAAGAACAGGAGCGAGAAGCACAGACGAAGCGTGAGGAACGAGAAGCACAGCTGCGCAGGGAAGAACGAGAGCAAGAAGTTAGGCTGAGACAAATGGAAATAGAAGCCAACCAGGAGGTGGAGCTGAAGCGAGCTGAACTGGGACTAGGTGCCCCTGCCCCGCCACAGGAAGACCGACGAGTGAGGGAACGAGACCTGCCGGTCTTTGTGCCTAGTGAAGCCGAAAGTTTCTTCGATCACTTTGAGAGAGTTGCTGCTATGAAGAGGTGGCCGAGGGCGGAGTGGGCGGAGTTGGTCCAAGGAAGGCTCACAGGGGAAGCTCGCCAAGCCTTCACCATGCTCGACTTCCAAGAATGCACTAACTACGATGCGGTAAAACGAGCTGTGCTCCGTTCCTTTAAACTCACGCCAGAGTGTTACAGAAAGAGGTTTAGAGAATGTACCCGGTTGCCAGGAAAATCGTATGCGGAGACGGCGAGGGACATTGAAAGAAAGCTCCTTAAGTGGCTGGACTCTGAAGAAGCAAGGTCGGTCGAAGAGGTCAAGGAACTAATGGCCATGGAAAAGTTTATGTCCGTGCTCTCTCCTGAGATCAGGATGAGGGTAAAGGAGGCGGACATAAAGGACCTGAGGGCCGCAGCCGACCGGGCCGACATGCTAGAGGAAGCCCTACGCCCACGCAGAGAGGGACAGAACCGACCACCCGCATACGTCGGAAACGATCGGAGTTATAGAAGGACGGATGGATGGAGGACAGGAACGAGTTCTCCCAAGTCCCATTTCTCAAGTTGGAACACCCGAGGAACAAAAGGTGTTGTAGAGCCGATAGGGGAGAACCAAGCTGAGAGCTCGGGAACTGTTACTGCAGGGAAAGAAACGACAAGTGAGGCGGGAAAGACACAGGGTGTGACGGTCTCTGGAGGCAGTGCTAAGGCGAGCGGTGGCGGATGGTCTCCGCCGAGGGGCCGCTGCTACAACTGCGGAATACCCGGACACGTCGCGCGGGAGTGCAGACGCCCTAAGCAGCGGGGACACGTTGCTTTAGTGATGTTCGAGGACCAGAGGGCCGAGGGAGTGCGGGATGAACCCGCGCTGAGTGGGGAAAAGCAAGTTCACCCATTCGTGTGTCAAGGAACCGTAAGGATGGGGGTCGCAGACCCCATCCCAGTGAAGATGCTAAGAGACACCGGGGCTGACTTTACCCTGGTAAGTGAAACCCTGTTCCCCGAGGGTTACAGAAGTACCAGTGTGGGGGTGGCACGGGTGGCCACTGTGGGAGGCCCAGTGAGGATGCCCCTACACCAGGTAACTTTAAATTCCGAATATGGCTGCCAGACCCTAGAGGTGGGAGTCTGTACATCAATGCCCAAGATGGAGGCGCAGGTCATCTTGGGGAATGACGCGTGTGGAGGATATGTCCTCCCGCATCTCGTGAAAGGCGAAGAGTGCCCAGAACAACACGAGGAGACAGGCGAAGATTTGAACGCCTGTGGGGACGAGAAGGGAATCGCACCGGTGGCGATACCAGTTTGTACTGAGACACCGAGACAACGCGAAGAACCAGGAGGTTGTGGATCTGATGGGGCTGAGGAGTCGACTGACAGCCTGGGAACAGATCACCTCTGCGTAGGACCCAGAGAACGAGTGGAGGGCGAGAGTAGCCCGAATGGTGAGTTGCAGGTGACACTCACCAGTTCTCCAGGGGTAAACCGCGTTCGTCTCGAAGAGTTACAGCAGGAGGAGTTCCCCGAGTTGGTTGGTAAGGCCGAAGGAGGACATGTGGGTCCTGAGAAGGCTTACTTTCCATTTATCTATATTATATATGCCATGCTATTCATGATGAAGGAACGATGGACGCCAGGAGCAACCGTGGGAACGGTGAATAAATATGTCCAGAAGTTCAAAGAACGTCTCACTAGAGCGAAGAAACTGGCTAGGAAGCTCCTGAAGAAGGCGCAACATAAGATGTCGAAGTGGTTCGACAGGAGAGCTGCGCAGAGAGATTTTCAGGCCGGATCCAAAGTAATGGTTGTGCTGCCAGGTAAAGGAAGAGTGACCAGGTCGCGGTTCAAGAGACCATACCGAGTGCTGCGACGGTTGGGTCCACTGTCGTACGAGATTGGGAAGCCGGATGGACCCCGGAAGAAACAGGTGTGTCACGCAGGCCGGCTGAGACCTCTCTTCAATGTGGAAGGAAGAGCCGCCAAGCAGGACGGAACGAATACCCGAGAAACCCAGCGGAAGACGGGTCTGAGTGTACCGAAGGACCGAGAACTCCCAGAGGAGGAAAGTAAGTGGTCCAGGGCGGACGGCACCAGTCTCACCCGCACTGAGAGTCTGACAAGGATCAAGGTCAAGCACATCAAGGGGAAGGACAACGTAGTAGCGGATGCCCTATCCCGCATGCACTAACCAGACATGACTCTTATTTTAAGGGGAGGGGTATGTGACGGAGTTCCCCCCCTTATAATTCTCCCACGCCTGCAGTAAGAGTCATGTCTACTTTTCCCAAGCGTTCTCTACGTTGCAGGCTACAATTTGATATATGGGAGAGAGTGAAGTGTTCTCGGAGAGCCGAGAAATTTGTGAAATAGTGATATTTTGGCCTGTGGTTTAGGCCCCTTAGGGAGCCAAGATGGCGCTGGCCTCTCTGATCTCCCGCCAAAACCGTGTGACGTCAGTGGCACCGGATTGGTCACCGACAGCAGTGTGGCACCGGGAGCCAATGAAAACTTCCCGTAGCGAAAGTGACGTCACGAAGGAAGGGGGTCCGGCCAGCGCGCCGGGCTGGCGCCATCAGTCATACACGACACGTCATAGAGGTCGGACGTGCGACGAGTGGTCCTGTCTGTCGGACAGCTGTTTCCCACTACCGTGGATTTACGCGTCATCGGAAGTTCGCCAGTACTCTGAGAAGTCTTCCCTAGTTCATGTGTTGAACCAGAAGAGGGAATTGACGGTTATTTGAGCAACAAGTGCTCCAGTCAGGTACTGTGCCAGTAGCAGTGAAGCCGTGCAGTGACGTAGGTTGACGTCTGTGGCAATTCACCAGTTCGTGACAGCGTAGTGGCTGACAGAGCCACCGGGTAGCTGAGGAAGAGAGGACTATTTGGGGAAACCGGACGACTGTAGCTGAGACGTAGGCGACAGCCGTTGCTGGGAGAAGACGACGGCCAGGAGACCGACTCCAACCTTCAAGAAGTCAAGGAGGAGGACGGACCTGCAGTGAGGAGGCACGGAGACGACGCGCTAAACGGTGGGACGACGAGAGGCTCTGATAGGACACGACGACGTGTAGTGTGGGGGCGTTCCCGACACGAGGACCAGGAGCTACATCTCGACTCTCATCGGAGGATAGGGTGAAGTAGGTGGTTCTAGTTCCCTCCCCATTCCCCTTTAGTTAGCTATGTTATTTGGCTATATTTTCTAGCCCGAAGATTTTATATGTCGTGAGCAAGTCTCACTTATGTCACGGTAAAGCACCAGGGTGCTAGACAGTACTATCAAGAGTACTTGTAATATTCATGTTGATTGTTGGTGTGTACAGGCACCAGGAACCAGTGATAAATTTACTGTGTTGTGTATATCTTTCTATAGATTTTGATATGAACATATAGTGGTAAAATATATATAATATTATGCCAGTATTTGGAGGTTAGGCTATGTGCCCAGAAACTATTAATTTTCCATGTATTGATGATTGATTTATAAACCATATATATGTCTATGTTCATTCAGTGAATAATCATTTGTGAGTACAGTGAATTATTGCGTTATCGCCAACGAGAGAAAGTACTGAAAACTCCAGTGTTAATATTTCATAATATATTGTTGGATAAATAACAATGTGAAGCCATTACAGTGAATCATTATAGCATTGATTGTAGAAAAGACTGTTTGAGCCTGAGTACAGTGTGACTGAGTAGTACGGTTTATTTGTGCCAATATCGAGTGTGCGAGTTTCTAGTAATATTGGAAAATTTAAAGGAACAGCGCGCGTGAATCTAGAAAACAAGCAAAGTTCGCGCGGAGAGGCCATTGCAATCAGCTGTTCTTGACACTTGATGAGGAGGGGAGAGTGTTGCCCTCTTGCGGTCGCATAATATCCGTGGGAATTACCGGCCGAGTCAGGATCAGTTGATTTATCGATTATTGTGTGGCCTTGTGACATCTTTCATACCTTTTTAAGTAAAATACAAAACTATCTTAGTGTTTTTATCATTCCCTCCATTGATCTTGTGGCTATACTATACCTGTAAGCATAGAGTGATAACAATAAGTACCTGCCTGATTCCTGATCTTTGAGTGTGACCTTGCCAAGGCTACCACTGAATACACCAGTCCACTGAGGGTGTTACTGGCCACCTTAAACACCAGTTGGCGATCTTGTGTTTAACCGTAGAGCCCTATTGTTGGGGAGGGCACACGACAGTCGAGGTGAACGAGTCGTGTTCTCACTCTTTCTTAATAAGAGGCCGTTAAGATTGACTGGGAGACTCTCCTGGCGTGCAGTGGCGCCGTGAGGATCGAGGGAAGACCCGCAGGGCTACGGTGAGTTACCTTGAGCGTAACTATTGCTCACCCCAGAGTAAGGGTAGAGAATAACAGAGAGGAGGAACCCCCAACAATATACAACTAGGTGAATACATAAGATACAATAAGAATTCCAGAGAACAACATAGAGCACATAGAGGTGTCTAGAGACGAAGTGGAAAAAATGCCCAAGGAGCTAAATAAGAACAAAGCAGTTGGTCCAGATGGAGTTTCACCATGGGTTCTGAGAGAATGTGCACCTGAGCTCAGCATTCCACTTCAACTGATTTTTCAGGCATCCCTGTTTACAGGAGTTGTAGCTGATGTGTGGAAAAAGGCTAACATAGTTCCAATCTACAAAAGTGGAAGCAGGGAAGACCCCCTTAATTATAGTCCGGTATCATTGACAAGTGTAATAGTCAAAATATTGGAAAAAATAATTAAATCTAAATGGGTAGAACACCTGGAGAGAAATGATATAATATCAGACAGACAGTATGGTTTTTGATCTGGAAGATCCTGTGTATCGAATTTACTCAGTTTCTATGATCGAGCCACAGAGATATTACAGGAAAGAGATGGTTGGGTTGACTGAATCTATCTGGACCTAAAAAAGGCTTTTGACAGAGTTCCACATAAGAGGTTGTTCTGGAAACTGGAAAATATTGGAGGGGTGACAGGTAAGCTTCTATCATGGATGAAAAATTTCCTGATGGATAGAAAAATGAGGGCTGTAATCAGAGGCAATGTATCGGACTGGAGAAATGTCACAAGTGGAGTACCACAGGGTTCAGTTCTTGCACCAGTGATGTTTATTGTCTACATAAATGATCTACCAGTTGGTATACAGAATTATATGAACATGTTTGCTGATGATGCTAAGATAATAGGAAGGATAAGAAACTTAGGTGATTGTCATGCCCTTCAAGAAGACCTGGACAAAATAAGTACATGGAGCGCCACTTGGCAAATGGAATTTAATGTTAATAAATGCCATGTTATGGAATGTGGAATAGGAGAACATAGACCCCACACAACCTATATATTAAGTGAGAAATCTTTAAAGAATTCTGATAAAGAAAGAGATCTAGGGGTGGTTCTAGATAGAAAACTATCACCTGAGGACCACATAAAGAATATTGTGCGAGGAGCCTATGCTACGCTTTCTAACTTCAGAATTGCTTTTAAATACATGGATGGCGATTTACTAAAGAAATTGTTCACGACTTTTGTTAGGCCAAAGCTAGAATATGCAGCGGTTGTGTGGTGCCCATATCTTAAGAAGCACATCAACAAACTGGAAAAGGTGCAAAGACATGCTACTAAGTGGTTCCCAGAACTGAAGGGCAAGAGCTACGAGGAGAGGTTAGAGGCATTAAATATGCCAAAACTAGAAGACAGAAGAAAAAGAGGTGATATGATCACTACATACAAAATAGTAACAGGAATTGATAAAATTGATAGGGAAGATTTCCTGAGACCTAGAACTTTAAGAACAAGAGGTCATAGATTTAAACTAGCTAAACACAGATGCAGAAGAAATATAAGAAAATTCACTTTCGCAAACAGAGTGGTACACGGTTGGAACAAGTTAAGTAAGAAGGTGGTGGAGGCCAAGACCGTCAGTAGTTTCAAAGCGTTATATGACAAAGAGTGCTGGGAAGACGGGACACCACGAGCGTAGCTCTCGTCCTGTAACTACACTTAGGTAATTACACACACAAACTTAAGGGAGCCGGTCGGCCGAGCGGACAGAACGCTGGACTTGTGATTCTGTGGTCCCGGGTTCGATCCAGCGCGTCGGCGAGAAACATTGGGCAGAGTTTTTTTCACCCTGAATGCCCCTGTTACCTAGCAGTAAATAGGTACCTGGGAGTTAGTCAGCTGTCACGGGCTGCTTCCTGGTGTGTGTGTGTGTGTGAAGTGGAAAAAATAGTAGTAGTAGTAGTAGTTAGAAACAGTTAATTGACAGTTGAGAGGCGGCCCGAAAGAGCAGAGCTCAACCCCCGCAAGCACAACTAGGTGAATACACACACACACACACACACACACACACACACACACACACATGAATCTGTACACCTGTTGATTGACGGTTGAGAGGCGGGACCAAAGAGCCAGAGCTCAACCCCCGCAAACACAACTAGGTGAGTACTAGGTGAGTACACACACACACGTTTTCTTTTAGCGTGAGAGTAGTGGGAAAATGGAATGCACTTCAGGAACAGGTTGTGGAAGCAAATACTATTCATAATTTTAAAACAAGGTATGATAGGGAAATGGGACAGGAGTCATTGCTGTAAACAACCGATGCTCGAAAGGCGGGATCCAAGAGTCAATGCTCGATCCTGCAGACACAACTAGGTGAGTACAACTAGGTGAGTACACACACACACACACACACACACACACACACACACACACACACACACACACACACACACACACACACACACACACACACACACACACACACACACACACACACACACACACACACAAAGAAACACACACACACACATGAAGAAAAACTACCTCTCTATAACTCCCAGAGAAAAATACCTGAGAGTAGACATAACACCAAACCTAACTCCAGAGGCTCATGTAAATAGAATAACGTCAGCCACATACTCTACTCTGGCAAAAGTCAGAACATTCTTCAGAAACGTGAATAAGGAGGCTTTTAGATCACTGTATACCGCCTATGTGAGGCCAGTCTTAGAGTATGCCGCCCCATCCTGGAGCCCCCATCTTAAAACACACATAAAGAAGCTGGAAAAGGCGCAGAAGTTTGCAACGAGACTCGTCCCAGATTTGCGAGGGGCGAGGTATGAAAAGAGACTGAATGAACTAAACCTGACCACGCTAGAAAGGAGGGCGAGGGGAAACATGATACAGACGTATAAAATACTGAGGGGGATTGGCAGGCTGGAAAAAAAGAGGAAATGTTTACAATGAATACCAATAGAAGAAGGAGGATGGGTGGAAGCTTGAGAGTGAGATGAGTGCTACAGATGATAGAGAGTAAGGGTAGTGGAGCAGGTAGCGTGCGGGCAGTACATGGAGTGACCTACGGAGCACGTTGTGGAGGCTAACTCCAGTCATAACTTTAAAAGCGGATATGATAGGGATAGGTCAGGAGTCATTACATTAGACAAGCAGCTGATAGAAAAGCGGAGTTCAAGAACTAGAGCCCGATCATGCAGGCACATATAGGTGAGTAGACACACACACACACGGGCGTGAGAGAGTACTGGTACTGGTGCACTAGGCGCTGCTAGAGTACCACAGTCAGCACCACACAGCTAACATGGACCTTGTCTTAACTCGCTCACTCATATATTAACTGTTAACTAACCATATTATCTAAGAGCGTGACTCTTGTATTAACACGAGAAAACAACTATTTAAATAACAAAAATGTGTATATTACTATTTATGACTTTTTTCAGACACTTTCGCCAGCAGAAGAAAATTGTGTTAATCCTGGAGCGACATTGAGAGTCCACCCGGACATAAACATTGGGAGAGCCACCTACCGCCAGCGGACTAATTAATGACGCTATAATGTACGACCTGGTCACCCTGGCTTCACACCTGGGCACCGTCCCGACCCCTCGCTCCGACACTGGCTTCAGTGTCGTGTGAGGGACTTCAAGGAGGGGGGGGGGGTAGCAGGGGATGGGAGGAGGGGGCAGTGCTCACCTGCATGCACTCGCCTACATGTACTTGTGAAGGGTGCTTGAGCTCCAGTGTGAGTGTATGATTAGTTCTTGGTGGTTATTGGAGTGTGTCTATGCTTGAAGTGTCTCTTCTTTATTGTATACACGCGTCCAGTCCTGGTGGTGGCGGTGTACTCACCTAGTTGTGCTTGCGGGGGTTGAGCTCTGGCTCTTTGGTCCCGCCTCTCAACTGTCAATCAACTGGTGTACAGGTTCCTGAGCCTATTGGGCTCTATCATATCTACATTTGAAACTGTATGGCGTCAGCCTCCACCACATCACTGCCTAATGCATTCCACCTGTTAACTCCTCTGACACTGACAAAATTCTTCCTAACGTCTCTGTGGCTCATTTGGGTACTCAGTTTCCACCTGTGTCCCCTTGTTCGTGTTCCACCCGTGCTAAATATTTTGTCTTTGTCCACCCTGTCGATTCCTCTGAAAATTTTGTAGGTGGTGATTATGTCTCCCGTTACACTTCTATCTTCCAGGAACGTGATGTTTACCTCGTGTAGCCTTTCCTCGTAGTTCATACCTCTCAGTTCCGGGACGAGTCTGGTGGCATACCTCTGAATCTTCTCTAACTTTGTCTTGTGTTTAACTAACTATGGACTCCAGGCTGGAGCTGCATACTCTAGGATTGGTCTGACATAAGTGGTATACAAGGTCCTGAACGATTCATTACACAAGTTTCTAAACGTAGTTCTTATGTTGGCCAATCTAACATATGCCGCTGATGATATGCCCTTGATGTGGGCCTCTCGGGACAAGTTCGGTTATCTTGAGGTTATCTTGAGATGATTTCGGGGCTTTTTTAGTGTCCCCGCGGCCCGGTCCTCGACCAAGCCTCCACCCCCAGGAAGCAGCCCGTGACAGCTGACTAACACCCAGGTACCTATTTTACTGCTAGGTAACAGGGGCATAGGGTGAAAGAAACTCTGCCCATTGTTTCTCGCCGCCGCCTGGGATCGAACCCAGGACCACAGGATCACAAGTCCCGCGTGCTGTCCGCTCGGCCGACCGGCTCCCTCTCTCTCCTCGGTGTGATATCAACCCCCAGATCTTTCTCTCTATTTGACTCTTGCAGGATTTCACCTCCCAGATGGTACCTTGTGTTCAGCCTTCTGCTCCTTTCGCCTAGTTTCATTACGTTACACTTTCCTCAGTTGAACTTTAGCAGCCATTTTCTAGACCATTCCTCCAGTTTGTCCAGGTCGTCCAGTAGTCTCTGTCTATCTTCATCCGTCTTGATTCTTCTCATAATTTTTGCATCATCAGCAAACATTGAGAGGAATGAGTCTATACCCTCCGGAAGATCGTTTACATATATTAGAAACAGGATGGGTCCAAGTACTGAGCCCTGTGGGACTCCGCTGGTGACATCTCGCCACTCTGATGTCTCCCCCCTCACCGTTACTCGCTGTTTCCTGTTGCTTAAGTACTCCCTTATCCACTGGAGCACCTTACCTTCTACTCCTGCCTGTTGCTCCAACTTTTGTAACAGCCTTTTGTGAGGTACTGTGTCAAGGGCTTTCTGACAGTCCAAGAAAATGCAGTCGGCCACCCTTCTCTTTCCTGCCTAATTTGTGTTGCCTGGTCATAGAATTCTATTAAACCTGTGAGACACGATTTACCATCCCTGAACCCATGTTGGTGGTGCGTTACAAAGTTATTTCCCTCCAGATGCTCTACCAGCCTTTTCCTCACAATCTTCTCCCTCGCTATTTAGTTCTTGAACTCCGCCTTTCTAACCAATCTATATTTCTTCTATGATATCTAATACATATATTTCTCTCTAACACACACACACACACACACACACACACACACACACACACACACACACACACACACACACACACACACACACACACACACACACACACACACACACACACACACACACATGCATTGGGCAGTGATGTGGTGGAGGCTGACTCCATACACAGTTTCAAATGTAGATATGATAGAGCCCAGTAGGCTCAGGAATCTGTACACCAGTTGATTGACAGTTGAGAGGCGGGACCAAAGAGCCAGAGCTCAACCCCCTGCAAGCACAAATAGGTGAGTACACACACACACCCAGGAAGCAGCCTTTAGCAACTGTCTAACTCACAGGAACTTGTTTACTGCTAGGTGAAAAGGAGCATCAGGATGCAATAAACTGCTAATTTGTTTTCGCCTCCGCCGGGACTGGGATCTGGGCCATTAGAACTACGATCCCCGAGCGCTGTCCACTCAGCCGCGAGGCTCCCCCCTGTGTACTCACCTAGTTGTGTTTGCGGGAGTTGAGCTTTGGTTCTTTGGTCCCGCCTCTCAACTGTCAATCAACTGGTGTACAGATTCCTGAGCCTACTGGGCTCTATCATATCTACATTTGAAACTGTGTATGGAGTCAGCCTCCACCACATCACTTCCTAATGCATTCCATCCGTTAACTACTCTGACACTGAAAATATTCTTTCTAATGTCCCTGTGGCTCATGTGGGTACTCAGTTTCCACCTGTGTCCCCTTGTTCCCGTACCACCCGTGTTAAACAGTTTATCTTTATCTACCCTGTCAGTTACTGTGAGAATTTGGTAGGTAGTGATCATGCCTCCCCTTGCTCTTCTGACTTCTAGCGCCGTGAGGTGCATTTTACGCAGCCTTGCCTCGTAACTCATGCCTCTTAGTTCTAGGACTAGTCTAGTGGCATACCACTGAACTTATTCTAGCATTGTCTTGTGCTTGACAAGTTACGGGCTCCATGCTGGGGCCGCATACTCCAGGATTGGTCTTACATATGTGGTGTACAAGGTTCTGAATGATTCCTTACACAGGTTCCAGAAGGCAGTTCTGATGTTAGCCAGCCTCGCATACGCCGCAGATGTTATTCTTTTGATGTGGGCTTCAGGAGACAGGTTTGGTGTGATATCAACTCCTAGATCTTTCTCTCTGTCTGTTTCATGAAGGACTTCATCTTCTATTCTGTATCCTGTGTCTGGCCTTCTGTTTCCTCCGTCTAGTTTCATTAACTTACATTTACTCGGGTTGAACTTAAGTAGCCATTTGTTGGACCATTCCTTCAGTTTGTCTAGGTCATCTTGTAGCCTCATACTATCTTTCTCTGTCTTGATCCTCCTCATAATTTTTGCCTCATCAGCAAACACTGAGAGGAACGATTCTATTTCCTCTGGGAGATCACTTACATATATCAGAAACAGTATACAATTGCCTCAGAGACACTTGGTGCCTGGGGTAAAAGTGCTGCTAGTTTTCTGAGGGGAGCTGAGTTCAAAGCTAATTATAACAACTAGAGACCGTAGAGCCGCCAATTTCCACTTTCAGCGCCTTAGTGTGGCGATCCAGAGAGGAAATGCTCACTGCATCTATAGTTGCTGTCCGCCATCTGAGGAGCTGGAGGAAATCGACAACTTATGGTAATCATCTTTGTACCCTATATGTAACTCCTTTTTTGTAACTAAGTTTAAATAAATCATATATATATATATATATATATATATATATATATATATATATATATATATATATATATATATATGTCGTACCTAATAGCCAGAACGCACTTCTCAGCCTACTATTCAAGGCCCGATTTGCCTAATAAGCCAAGTTTTCATGAATTAATGTTTTTTCGTCTACCTAACCTACCTAACCTAACCTAACCTAGCTTTTTTTGGCTACCTAACCTAACCTTACCTATAAATATAGGTTAGGTTAGGTTAGGTAGGGTTGGTTAGGTTCGGTCATATATCTACGTTAATTTTTACTCCAATAAAAAAAAAATTGACCTCATACATAGAGAAAAGGGTTGCTTTATCATTTCATAAGAAAAAAATTATAGTAAATATATTAATTCATGAAAACTTGGCTTATTAGGCAAATCGGGCCTTGAATAGTAGGCTGAGAAGTGAGTTCTGGCTATTAGGTACGACATATATATATATATATATATATATATATATATATATGTCGTACCTAATAGCCAGAACGCACTTCTCAGCCTACTATTCAAGGCCCGATTTGCCTAATAAGCCAAGTTTTCATGAATTAATGTTTTTTCGTCTACCTAACCTACCTAACCTAACCTAACCTAGCTTTTTTTGGCTACCTAACCTAACCTTACCTATAAATATAGGTTAGGTTAGGTTAGGTAGGGTTGGTTAGGTTCGGTCATATATCTACGTTAATTTTAACTCCAATAAAAAAAAATTTACCTCATACATAGAGAAAAGGGTTGCTTTATCATTTCATAAGAAAAAAAACTATAGTAAATATATTAATTCAGGAAAACTTGGCTTATTAGGCAAATCGGGCCTTGAATAGTAGGCTGAGAAGTGAGTTCTGGCTACTAGGTACGACATATATATATATATATATATATATATATATATATATATATATATATATATATATATATATATATATATAACTGAAAACTCACACCCCAGAAGTGACTCGAACCCATACTCCCAGGAGCAACGCAACTGGTATGTACAAGACGCCTTAATCCACTTGACCATCACGACCGGACATAATGAGTTTTCAGTTGCATATTGTCCTGGGGACCATTCAGGCTTGTTCGCATATATATATATATATATATATATATATATATATATATATATATATATATATATATATATATATATATATAACTAAAAACCTCACACCCCAGAAGTGACTCGAACCCATACTCCCAGGAGCAACACAACTGGTATGTACAAGACGCCTTAATCCACTTGACCATCACGACCGGACATAATGAGGTGATAGCCGAGGCTATTTGAACCACCCCACCGCCGGCACTCGGATAGTAATCTTGGGCATAGCATTTTACCAAATCACCTCATTCTTTGGGGCACACGTGAGGAACACAAATGCGAACAAGCCTGAATGGTCCCCAGGACAATATGCAACTGAAAAATCACACCCCAGAAGTGACTCGAACCCATACTCCCAGAAGCAACGCAACTGGTATGTACAAGACGCCTTAATCCACTTGACCATCACGACCGGACATAATGAGGTGATAGCCGAGGCTATTTGAACCACCCCACCGCCGGCACTCGGATAGTAATCTTGGGCATAGCATTTTACCAAATCACCTCATTCTTTGGGGCACACGTGAGGAACACAAATGCGAACAAGCCTGAATGGTCCCCAGGACAATATGCAACTGAAAACTCACACCCCAGAAGTGACTCGAACCCATACTCCCAGAAGCAACGCAACTGGTATGTACAAGACGCCTTAATCCACTTGACCATCACGACCGGACATAATGAGGTGATAGCCGAGGCTATTTGAACCACCCCACCGCCGGCACTCGGATAGTAATCTTGGGCATAGCATTTTACCAAATCACCTCATTCTTTGGGGCACACGTGAGGAACACAAATGCGAACAAGCCTGAATGGTCCCCAGGACAATATGCAACTGAAAACTCACACCCCAGAAGTGACTCGAACCCATACTCCCAGAAGCAACTCAACTGGTATGTACAAGCCGCCTTAATCCACTTGACCATCACGACCGGACATAATGAGGTGATAGCCGAGGCTATTTGAACCACCCCACCGCCGGCACTCGGATAGTAATCTTGGGCATAGCATTTTACCAAATCACCTCATTCTTTGGGGCACACGTGAGGAACACAAATGCGAACAAGCCTGAATGGTCCCCAGGACAATATGCAACTGAAAACTCACACCCCAGAAATGACTCGAACCCATACTCCCAGAAGCAACGCAACTGGTATGTACAAGACGCCTTAATCCACTTGTAACGTGTGCCCCAAAGAATGAGGTGATTTGGTAAAATGCTATGCCCAAGATTACTATCCGAGTGCCGGCGGTGGGGTGGTTCAAATAGCCTCGGCTATCACCTCATTATGTCCGGTCGTGATGGTCAAGTGGATTAAGGCGTCTTGTACATACCAGTTGCGTTGCTTCTGGGAGTATGGGTTCGAGTCACTTCTGGGGTGTGAGTTTTCAGTTGCATATTGTCCTGGGGACCATTCAGGCTTGTTCGCATTTGTGTTCCTCACGTGTGCCCCAAAGAATGAGGTGATTTGGTAAAATGCTATGCCCAAGATTATTATCCGAGTGCCGGCGGTGGGGTGGTTCAAATAGCCTCGGCTATCACCTCATTATGTCCGGTCGTGATGGTCAAGTGGATTAAGGCGTCTTGTACATACCAGTTGCGTTGCTTCTGGGAGTATGGGTTCGAGTCACTTCTGGGGTGTGAGTTTTCAGTTGCATATTGTCCTGGGGACCATTCAGGCTTGTTCGCATTTGTGTTCCTCACGTGTGCCCAAAGAATGAGGTGATTTGGTAAAATGCTATGCCCAAGATTACTATCCGAGTGCCGGCGGTGGGGTGGTTCAAATAGCCTCGGCTATCACCTCATTATGTCCGGTCGTGATGGTCAAGTGGATTAAGGCGTCTTGTACATACCAGTTGCGTTGCTTCTGGGAGTATTGGTTCGAGTCACTTCTGGGGTGTGAGTTTTCAGTTGCATATTGTCCTGGGGACCATTCAGGCTTGTTCGCATATATATATATATATATATATATATATATATATATATATATATATATATATATATATAGTGTGTGTGTGTGTGTTTGATTATGTTATATGCCCAATTTCTGATAATTGTGTCATTGTAATTTTTTATTTTGTGTATTTATATTTGTGTTGTATATAGTAGTTTGTGGCCACTAGTTTATTCTCGAGCCTCGTCTCAACTCATTGTTTACAGCTAATATTCACATGCCTCCCCCCTCTCTCAATACCCTTAAGTACTGCTAATGTCTCCCTGTTTACTTTTTTCCAAGGTACCAGATTTAGCAATCCCATAATTTGTTAGGCTGCTTAAATTTATGCACTAGCCTAGCGACAAAATTGTTTCTCTATTCACGATACAAGACTAATTAAAGTTCCGGATCAGATACTGACAAGCCCTTCATGGTACAGTAGGTAGTGCGAGGTTTGGGGGAAGAGTCCAGAGTTTAATCACACCAAATGCCGTAATATGTTATAATTGTTACTCTCTCAGTGTCGCCTTTCTCCACTACACTTCCAAAGCCTCATCCCTCAGTAAGGGTAAGTCGGAGCCAGGCGGGGACTGGGACACGCTCCCTCTTCACAACACCTGGCCCACCACACCAACGCGTCCAGAATGTGAAACAAAGTAATTCCCGACTTGCATACAAAAAATAGGAAGCATGTGGAACATCAGCCATCCAAAAATTACATCGATCGGGTAAAACTGAAGCAATTATCGGAGCGGCTCAGCGCCAATATTTATATCCTCGCGACGTCAAAGTGGGGTGCAAAAATGAACAAAATAATCCTGACATTCGACCCCGGCTTCTGCCCCGTAATAACCCTATAATTCATCTCCCGCTTCGCTGCCTCGTTTCTCCGTAATTTCGTATAATTCACTAAACGCCGGAGCCGACCCCCATGCATGAGAGAGAGCGATCATAAGGACCAACAAAAAAGCCGCAGCTGTGGTGGCGGTAATACCAGGCTTGGGGCAGCCCGGGTGCGATAGTTGCCGGGACGCCTCTTGTTTTTGACGCCTCTAAACGCTACTCCTCTAGGGTCTGAACCCTGTACGGCGTGGGGATGGTACACGCCTCCTCCACGCCAGGCGTGGTGATGGTACACGCCTCCTCCACGCCAGGCGTGGTGATGATACACGCCTCCTCCACGCCAGGCGTGGTGATGATACACGCCTCCTCCACGCCAGGCGTGGTGATGATACACGCCTCCTCCACGCCAGGCGTGGTGATGGCACACGCCTCCTCCACGCCAGGCGTGGTGATGATACACGCCTCCTCCACGCCAGGCGTGGTGATGGTACACGCCTCCTCCACGCCAGGCGTGGTGATGGTACACGCCTCCTCCACGCCAGGCGTGGTGATGGTACACGCCTCCTCCACGCCAGGCGTGGTGATGGTACACGCCTCCTCCACGCCAGGCGTGGTGATGGTACACGCCTCCTCCACGCCAGGCGTGGTGATGGTACACGCCTCCTCCACGCCAGGCGTGGTGATGGTACACGCCTCCTCCACGCCATATATAAAACACGATATATATAATCCGTTATTTTCGTTAAGTTACGAAAGGCTGGGTTGGGTTATGTTAGATAAGGTGTGTTGAAAGGGCAGCAATGACGTAAATAGGGACATACTTTCCTCAGGTCTTATGCCCTCCTCTCTAAGTCTACATACACGACCCGTGACTAGTTATTCTACCATGGGAAATTGCTCAACTCAGACTCTTGTAATCCAGTTCTCAGACCCATTATGCTACATAAAAGACTAGATATATATATTCAACTATGTAGCTAGGTGACTAGACAAACTTACGTAACTTAATGAATGTTTGGAGTTCAGTTTTTTGGGTAATTATTTTCCACTAATATTTTTCCTTGCCACCCACAGGATGAGTATGGGTCAACATGGTCCGGCCACCCACATGATGTGTATGGGTCAACATGGGCCGGCCACCCACAGGATGAGTATGGGTCAACATGGGCCAGAGTTGACAACATATTCACATATAACACAAGCAGGTAACAACTTTTTGGCTCTCACATATGACCAGATTATGCCTAAAGATCATATAAAATAATCAAGTAACACTAATAGGATTAAGCAATAAATGGAAAAAGTATCTTGCTATTAATTTAATAATATACTACAGAAAATGGGGAAGAGTTCCTGTTATATTTGTCATAGGTCACGCTACCTCGTGAGCCGTAGGCACTGTGGCTATTGTATCATCCCGCGCTGGGGTCAGCTACCACACACAGGATGGGTATGGGGTCAGCTATCACACACAGGATGGGTATGGGGTCAGCTACCACACACAGGATGGGTATGGGGTCAGCTATCACACACAGGATGGGTATGGGGTCCACTACCACTCCCTGTATGGGTATGGGGTCCACTACCACTCCCTGGATGGGTATGGGGTCCACTACCACTCCCTGGATGGGTATGGGGTCTACAACTTTTAGTGCAGCTTTTTTCCGAACCGCTAGCACAGTTTTAGCAAAGGACAATCCAGATTGACAAACATATTTCAGCTCTACAATAAAATTACGGAAATCCAACATAACAGACGGATGGGCAGGCTGCGTATTCCTCGACTATCGGAAAGCATTTGACACTGTCTCCCTAAAGAAACAGGCTGGTGAATCAGGAAGAAATCTAAGGTGGATGCGAGAGTACCTCTCTGGAAAGAAACAAAGTGTTACAGTGAGAGAGGAAGAGTTTACAAGGCACGGTGTTGGTGCCCATCCTGTTTCTAATACATGTCAGCGACCTTATACAGGAAATTGTATCCTTCATATCAATGTTTCTAGACAATGAAACTAGTAAGTCAGGATAGAGACTGCGATACCCGGGAAAAAAGTAGATACACTGAAGAAGTGGTCTGAAAAATGGGTGTTAGAATTTAACCCAGTCAAATGCAAAGTTATTAAGGTTGAAGCAGGAGTGAGTAGGCCAGCACAGCAGCATAAGATGGGGGGGGGAGGAAGTCTTGCAACAGAGGAGCAACATTTGACCATCCTCCGAATGTTCTTCAGAAACATGAACCAAAAAAACCATTCAAGACCTATTGAACATTCTTTGTGAGTGACTCATGAGTGACAGTCACTCACAAGTGACAGTCACTCATGAGTGACAGTCACTCACAAGTGACAGTCACTCATGAGTGACAGTCACTCACAAGTGACAGTCACTCACAAGTGACTGTCACTCACAAGTGACTGTCACTCACAAGTGACTGTCACTCACAAGTGACAGTCACTCACAAGTGACAGTCACTCACAAGTGACTGTCACTCACAGTAACAGTCACTCACAAGTGACAGTCACTCACAAGTGACAGTCACTCACAAGTGACAGTCAACTCACAAGTGACAGTCACTCACAAGTGACAGTCACTCACAAGTGACAGTCACTCACAAGTGACAGTCACTCACAAGTGACAGTCACTCACAAGTGACAGTCACTCACAAGTGACAGTCACTCACAAGTGACTGTCACTCACAAGTGACAGTCACTCACAAGTGACTGTCACTCACAAGTGACAGTCACTCACAAGTGACAGTCACTCACAAGTGACAGTCACTCACAAGTGACAGTCACTCACAAGTGACAGTCACTCACAAGTGACAGTCACTCACAAGTGACAGTCACTCACAAGTGACAGTCACTCACAAGTGACAGTCACTCACAAGTGACAGTCACTCACAAGTGACAGTCACTCACAAGTGAGTCACTCACAAGTGACAGTCACTCACAAGTGACAGTCACTCACAAGTGACAGTCACTCACAAGTTGACAGTCACTCACAAGTGACAGTCACTCACAAGTGACTGTCACTCACAAGTGACAGTCACTCACAAGTGACTGTCACTCACAAGTGACAGTCACTCACAAGTGACAGTCACTCACAAGTGACTGTCACTCACAAGTGACAGTCACTCACAAGTGAAGGTCACTCACAAGTGACAGTCACTCACAAGTGACGTGTCACTCACAAGTGACAGTCACTCACAAGTGACAGTCACTCAGCAAGTGACAGTCACTCACAAGTGACAGTCACTCACAAGTGACAGTCACTCACAAGTGACAGTCACTCACAAGTGACAGTCACTCACAAGTGACTGTCACTCACAAGTGACAGTCACTCACAAGTGACTGTCACTCACAAGGGACAGTCACTCACAAGTGACAGTCACTCACAAGTGACTGTCACTCACAAGTGACAGTCACTCACAAGTGACAGTTACTCACAAGTGACTGTCACTCACAAGTGACTGTCACTCACAAGTGACAGTCACTCACAAGTGACTGTCACTCACAAGTGACTGTCACTCACAAGTGACAGTCACTCACAAGTGACTGTCACTCACAAGTGACAGTCACTCACAAGTGACAGTTACTCACAAGTGACTGTCCACTCACAAGTGACTGTCACTCACAAGTGACAGTCACTCACAAGTGACTGTCACTCACAAGTGACTGTCACTCACAAGTGACTGTCACTCACAAGTGACTGTCACTCACAAGTGACTGTCACTCACAAGTGACTGTCACTCACAAGTGACAGCCACTCACAAGTGACAGTCACTCATGCATGTTCCTGCATGGAACCCTCACCTGAAAAAGGACAAGTCAAATGTATAAAAAGTCCAAAGCTACGCTGGTTCCTGAGCTGAAGGACTTGAACTGCGAAGAAAGACTAAGGGAACTGGGGCTCACCATACAGGAGAGGAGGGATAGAGAGACATGATAACAGCATCTACGATTTTAAGGGAAACTGACAAAGCAGCATTGTTCAGTGCCGAGAACGCAGAACGCGATACAGACAGGGATGGACAAATGTCACGTAGTGAACTTTTGCAGTGTCAGAGTCGTTACTGTAAGTGGAGCAGGTCAGACGATGAACGTTTGGAAGGCGGGGCACCTAGGTGAGGCTTCCTAGTGAGGCCTCCTAGGTGAGGCCTCCTAGGTGAGGCCTCCTAGGTGAGGCCTCCTAGGTGAGGCTTCCCTAGGTGAGGCCTTCTAGGTGAGGCCTCCTAGGTGAGGCCCTCCTAGGTGAGGCCTCCTAGGTGAGGCCTCCTAGGTGAGGCCTCCTAGGTGAGGCCTCCTAGGTGAGGCCTCCTAGGTGAGGCCTCCTAGGTGAGGCCTCCTAGGTGAGGCCTCCTAGGTGAGGCTTCCTAGGTGGCTTCACCTCACTCACATATTATGTTTTACTGATACATATTTAGAGTTTAAATTGTATGCTTTTATAAATCCAATTAAAACACAATACAGGAGAAAAAAAAGATATATCAAAATAAATGTGTTAAAAATATACCAAAAAAAAGAGAAACACACAAATTGGTCCACGAAATTGGGATTACACTCTCGAATTGGGGGTTACACTATTAAATGTCTCTCACAGGGGGCGCCAGGACGCGTGGCTAATGCCTCAATTAGGGTGCAAGTGGCCACTCCGGTGACCGGCCCGGTTGCGCGCGCTGGACTAGAGCGTACGTATGGAGACCATATACCCTACTCCCACCTCCTACTCACCATTCACTCCGTAAAAAACACAACATATATGCGATATGCAGAAGACGTCATTATTACGGTGCTCTGATTTGGACTAAAAACGTCGCTTTTTAGCGGACATGGTCGATTTCGTAACAGCGCGAAGTATTAAGCGAGAGGACAGGTTGAGATAGTATGCATAATGGGCTTATCACAGTATGAATTAATGGATCTATTAATGTCTCTGTTCCTCTGTCTCTCCCTTATAAAAATACAATTGTGATATTTCTGTGCCATTGGCGTGTGGGTGGTCGGCAGGGAGGGGTCGTAGCAGTGGGAATACAGAAAATAGAACAGTTACCCCATCATTCTGAGCAATGGGCGGGTATGGCTTGATAAACCTAGGAAGGTGCTGGCAGAATCGTCCATTTAATGCAACTATATGCAATTTGTGGACGGCAGAATATTTATGTTAATTTCAGAAAGATCACAGAATATTGGTGTATATTAATATAAGGACTGAAACTTGTTTTTAAATTTTAGTTTAAAAGTATTTTGATAGTGGTATCCAGCGAGTAGTGGCAATAATTGACGTAGGGTCAGAATGGAACCATATATTTATTTATTTATTTGTTTATGCATATACAAGAAGGTACATTGGGATTGTGAGGATACATAACGTGGTAATTACAATCTTGTAAAGCCACTAGCACGCGCAGCGTTTCGGGCAGGTCCTTAATCTAACAGATAATTTTAAGTAGGTAAATTCTAGCAGAATTAATAAAATGATAACAAATACATTGCAAGAAAAAATTGAGATGAGAGAGATTAGTAAGTATATTAAAGCACATTGGTATATTAAAGCTCTGATTGATTACATTGACAGCTTGATTGGTAATTTAAACAAGATTAATAGACACCATACAGCAGATTGACAGTACATATAAGAAGACAGCAATGATCACAACGATAAAGATGTTCAGATTGGGTACATAAAGATTAGGAGATTGGGTAGCAATAGATACAGTGCAATTTTAAAACAAAAGGTAAAAAACTATGAAGATGAAATTAGGTACTTTTTAGTATTGTTTTTGAATGATGCAAAAGTTGGACAGCTTTTCAATTCAATAGGGAGTGAGTTCCATAGACTGGGTCCCTTTATTTGCATAGAGTGTTTACACAGATTAAGTTTGACTCTGGGGATATCAAAGATATATTTATTTCTGGTGTGGTGATAATGGGTCCTATTACATCTGTCCAGGGAGAGTTTCAGAGCAGGATCTGCATTTAAGAACAGGGTTTTGTAAATGTAATTGACACAAGAGAAGTTGTGGAGTGAGATTATGTTTAGGGAGTTAAACAAGCGGGCTGAGTGTTGTCTGAAAGCAGAATTTGTTATTATTCTGATAGCAGATTTTTGCTGGGTGATGATGGCCTTGAGGTGGTTTGCAGTGGTTGAACCCCATGCACAGATACCATAATTAAGATAGGGATAGATTAGTGCATAATATAGAGAGATGAGAGCAGAGTTAGGTACATAATATCTGATTTGGAGAGTATCCCAACTGTCTAATTATACAAGTTGGTCAACAAACAGCATTGTTTAAAATAGTAAGACATGTGTTGACATTTAGGGGTAAGGTAGATTACATGGAGTTAATTAGGCAGTACTTAGTTTTTATCTTAAACTGGTTGAGAGAGGTACACCCTTTGACATGATTGGGAAGGTCATTGCACATTCTGGGTCCTTTGATTTGTAGAGCATTTCTAGTTTGATTAAGTCGTACTCTTGAAATATCAAATAGATATTTGTTTCTGGTGTGGTGCTCATGGGTTCTGTTACAACCTTCTAGGAAGCTTTTAAGGTCAGGATTGACATTACAATTCAGAGTTTTATGTATATAAAGTACACATGAGAGGATGTGCAGTGACTTAATATCTAACATATTCAAAGATATGCTGAATATGATGGATGGATCCATATGATAGATGGATGGATGGATCTTATGACCCATATATGATGGATGGATCCATATGATGGATGGATGGATGGATCTTATGACCCATATATGATGGATGGATCCATATGATGGATGGATATGCAGATGATGATGAGTCACAATAACGTGGCTGAAGAAATATTGACCAAACAACACACTAGACGATGAAGGGACGACCACCTTAACGCGCGAGACATAAAGCTCACCTCTCGTCAAACTGTCTTCGTAGTAATCTTGTCCACACACTGCTCCTCCTGCTGCTGATGCTGCTGGTGTCTACTCTATTTCCTGTTGGTCTTGTCCTCTCCAATACTTTGGTGAAACTGGCCATACACTTAATGACAGACTTGAGGAACACAAAAGAAGTGTTAAGTCTGCAGACACAAACAATGCTCTCTTCTGTCATGTGAGGGATTCTAATCATCCTACTGATTGGTCTTCTTCTAAAATAATCTTCCCAGCTTCTATTCTACACAGACGCCGTCTTGGTAAATCATCTCTGATACACAATCTTCCCAAGGTGAACTTGAGTCCTGGCTTTGTTGCTGTTGAATCATCCCTTTCACAGTATATACTCAAATGTTCTAAACTTTCTAACAAACGTGACCTAACATAAGCCTACCCATCCTTTTTTCTTTTTCTTCTTCTCTTTTTCTTACGTTCCCATTCTTGTTCCTATTTTTACACCCTTTATTACACCTAACCCTTCCCTGTCTTTCACCTTCCTCTAATATTTCCTCCTCCTCACCTCTCTCTTGTCTTACGAGTTATTCATGCCCGTGCCATGTCTTGGGTGGCTTAATCTTCATCAATCAATCCCTCGTCTCATCATAGTCGACTTGAGAATGGTCCAGGACGGACCGTAACGCCGTCGTCTCTTCATCTTCTAGTGTGTGTTTGGACAACATGAATGGATAGATGAATACATAGATCGACAGATAATTGGATAGAAAGATGGCTGCACGGATATCCGTCTATGCAACCACCTTATTTATTTATCCATCCACATATATATCCCTCTATCTATAAATATATACATCCATTATAGGAGTATAAATCTATATATTAACCCCATAATCCATCAATATATCCATATAATAATCCATCTCTACTGTCTGTCTCTGTCTCTCTTATAAAAAATATAATTTTCTACCATTGGTGTGAGGTGGTGGCCAGTAAGAGAAGTCGTGTGTGAAATATAAAACAAATAGAATAGTTACCCCTTTACCCGGACGGCTGACCAGGGTGGGAAGACCTTGGGTGCTGTGGGAGACTCGTCTCTTGCATGCGACTACGGCCAAATTATACATAGGAAACTTATGATCATTTTCCCAAGACAAGTGAATAATGGTGTATATTAGTACAAGAAATTTTGTTGTTGAATTTTTTGTTTTCAAAATATAGGTGTGTAGCCAGCGGGCAGTGCCAAAAAAAATTGTTATGGTCTGAATGTGATCCTGGCACGCTGTTCTCTTTTGAATTATGGTGACCCCCGACCAGCCTATGTTCATCCCGTACCCCAGACCATTTCCTCTATCAATTTGGGTGAAGCTATCCCTAAGTGTCTGGCCTTCAACTTTGGACAGACAGACAGTCACGCACTGCTATAGGTATACTAGTAGGGGTGCCTGGCGGTGTCTGGGTGCCACCCCCCCCCCCCTCCTCACCTACCCTCGTCTTCACCTTAGGGGCCCGCACAAAAATTTCTCTGAAATAAGAACTAACAAAGCCATCCTCCCCCTCTCTTCACCCTCCCGGTCAAGTCCCTCACCCTCCTTGCTTAGCTCCACTTCTGTCTCATAAATTATAATGATAGAGGGCCAATAAAACTTGTGTATGGGTCTTAAGGAAATAATTTGTTCTTATGATGAGAAACTCTTAGGGCATTTCAACCAATTATTCACATTTCACCAGAATTGATTCCGTAAGAATTAGCAAATAAAACTGCTAAGGGGGAGCCCATTGCTACTCCGTCTATTTATAGATACATGTCTCCTTGTGGACTGATGAAAATTATTTGCTAATTTTTACATGGGAACCATCGAAGACAGAGTCTTCAGTCTTCAGCTACTTCTTAAAAGTAGACTCTGGTTAATGTTTGCTATTCTGCTGCTTATATGCTCGGGCAACACCTCACCGTGTTGCCTGGGCAACGCCTCACCTCATTCATCTCCAAAGGTTGACAGGAATATTAACACTATATTTGGAGCGAGTATATTATTGGGATAATCTATTCGCTACAGAACTCCCCCTCCCAGGGGATGAAAGGAAAAATACTTGATCAAGGAACTTAGCTGGTCAGTGAATTGTACGCCCTGCTCGCGTTACATAACCATCAAAGTTAACTTCCTCCTCTTCGCTGATGTCATCTAACTGGGGTCGTAGGGTGGGAGGTCGCACAGGATCGTCCGTCGTCGTAGGATCAGGTTGTGGTGCGGCTGGTAACTGGGGTTGTAGGGTGGGAGGTCGTACAGGATCGTCCGTTGTCGTAGGTGGCGGTGCTGCTGGTAACTGTGGTCGAAAAGTGAACTGCGTAGTCGGCGGATGTGTCTCTGGATTTAGCAGTGTCGCAGACGTTGAGACGAAGCCTGGAGCAGAGCAGAGAGCTGAGTGAGACCGGAGTCGTGGAGCTCTATGTGGGAGAGCGTGGCGGCACGATTGAGAATTGTGAGTGTCTGAACTCGGGGAGCGAGAGCGTGGCGGCTCGATGCGGTCGTAGTCTGCTGTCTGCTCTGTGTCGAAGCTGTAGCGTCTTGGGTTGATTAGGACTGTACACGCCGAGTACTACATTGTTGACTGTGGAAATTGTAGTCTGGTACCAAAAGATGTAGGCAGTGTGTGGACAAGCTCGGTGTAGCAGGAGAGAAGAATGTGCATAATTGTTGCGTCCTTGGGTCGCTGGTGGAGCATTTAGATCCGGGGCGGATGAGCTCAGGCACCAGGACATTAGGAGGTAATGTAGGCACGTAGTTAGGACAACGAGGTAATCACATCTAGAGCTGAATTGTCCTGAAGGCGACGAAGTGTCGGAAACGCAAGCTGTAAGTCCTGTACTGCGCAAAGGGCTTGAGTCGGCCGAGTATCAAAATGCAGTGAACGTGTAGATGAATCTGATGACAGAGCAGCTGTCGTGGGCGTAGGACAAGCAGTGCCCTGGCAGCGACGGAGAGTCGGCAGGACAGGCTGTAGATCCAACATGATGTAATCATTGATGAGGCTGTCAGATGAGTGAGTAACGATCGTGGAGCAGCAAGCCGTAGTAGATGAAAATGCAGAGATGGACGTGATGAAAATCATAGCTGTGGCGAGGGTGTTGGCAGCGTTCCATCACAGCAAACAGTAGCAGTAGAGGTCCAGTGAGAGTCCATGTTGTAGTCCATCGTGGCTGGGTATCGTCGAAACTCTCTGGGGTCACCAATGTAACGGTTCTATTGTTACGTAAAGTATGGTGACAATAAACACAGACTACACTAAGATACTATATATATATTTGGTCGAATATACAGAAGTACACAGGTGATACTTTGGTGTGAGTTGAGCGCACTGAGCGTCGGTACAGTATCTCGCAAGTGTCTGCTCTAGACCACACTTGAAAGTAGACTAGTTAATGTTTGCTATTCTGCTGCTTATATGCTCGGGCAACGCCTCACCTCATTCATCTCCAAAGGTTGACAGGAATATTAACAATGCATTTGGAGCGAGTATATTATTGGGATAATCTACTCGCTACATACTAATAACAAAAACAGGAACCTCTTTAAGCACCAACGTATATACTAAGCCCACCAACATAGGATTATGCCTGAACGGTAGAAGTGAGTGCCCCCAAAGATACAAAGCCAGTGTTCTCAATGCTTATATTCGTCGAGCGCTTACCCACTGCTCTGAATGGAGCAACGTGAGTAGAGAGTTTGAAAGAGTAACTCATGTATTGGTGAACAACGGATATAGCAACGCGGAAATAAACGCTGCTATAAGAAGACACTTGGACCGTTGGTATAATCCAGAACCTAGAACAGGAACCACAATACCTCCAATAAAATTATATTACAAATAAACCATGCACATGAAATATTCCTGATATAGGAATATTATTCCTGATATACTAAAAACAGCAGAGATAGCACCACTTCATAAAGGAGGAAATAACGCAGAGGCAAAAAATCACAGACCGATAGCACTAACATCGCCCATCATAAAATTTTTTGAGAGAGTGCTAAGAAGTAAGATCACAAAATACATGGAATCACAGCATCTCCATAACCCCGGACAACATGGTTTCAGAACAGGGCGCTCTTGCCTGTCGCAGTTGCTGGACCACTATGATATGGCATTAGATGCTATGGAAGACAAACATAACGCGGATGTAATTTACACAGATTTCGCAAAAGCTTTTGATAAATGTGACCATGGTGTTATTGCACATAAAATGCGTTCAAAAGGAATTACCGGAAAAATAGGCAGATGGATCTACAATTTCCTGACCAACAGAACCCAATGTGTAATAGTCAACAAAATAAAATCCAGCCCATCAACCGTGAAGAGCTCAGTCCCCCAGGGTACTGTGCTTGCTCCAGTACTTTTTCTCATCCTCATATCGGACATAGACAAGAACACAACCTATAGCACTGTATCATCCTTTGCAGATGACACTAGGATCTTCATGAGAGTAGGCAACATAGAGGACACGGCGAACCTCTAGTCAGATGTAGATCAGGTCTTTCTATGGGCTACAGAAAATAATATGGTGTTTAACGAAGATAAGTTCCAGCTCATGCGCTATGGAAACAATGAAAATATAAAAACGGAAACCACGTACAAAACTCAGGCAAATCATAACATAGAACGAAAAGGCAATGTAAAGGATCTGGGTGTACTCATGTCGGAAGACCTTACCTTTAAAGAACACAATAAAGTAGCCGTCACAACTGCAAGAAAAATGACAGGTTGGATAACAAGAACTTTTCACACTAGAGATGCTATACCGATAATGATACTTTTCAAAACGCTTGTGCTCTCTAGAGTGGAGTACTGCTGCACAATGACAGCACCTTTCAAAGCTGGAGAAATTGCTGACCTGGAGAGCGTGCAGAGATCCTTTACTGCTAGAATCCACTCAGTAAAACATCTAAACTATTGGGACCGACTAAAGAGCCTAAAACTGTACTCCCTTGAGCGCAGGCGGGAGAGGTACATAATAATTTACACGTGGAAAATATTAGAGGGGCTGGTCCCAAACCTGCACACAGAAATAACATCACATGAGACCAGAAGACATGGCAGGATGTGCAGAATACCCCGTTGAAAAACAAAGGTGCGACAGGTACTCTGAGAGAGAACTCTATCAACATCAGAGGTCCGAGACTGTTCAACACGCTTCCACTACACATAAGAGGCATAACTGGCCGACCCCTCACAGTGTTCAAGAGAGAACTGGATAAGCACCTCCAAAGGATACCTGATCAACCAGGCTGTGACTCATACGTCAGGCTGCGAGCAGCCGCGTCCAACAGCCTGGTTGATCAGTCCGGCAACCAGGAGGCCTGGTCGACGACCGGGCCGCGGGGACGCTAAGCCCCGGAAGCACCTCAAGGTAACCTCAAGGTAAGGTGCACAGTGAACATATAAAAGAGGAAAGAATAATGAAAGAAATAATCCGTAAAGGAGTAAAAAGCATTACTCCTAACCAAAACATAGACCTGATTATATTCTACAAAACCAAGACGACTTCCGAACTCCTTATCAAAAACAGCCCGAAGCCGACGGAGAACCCTCTACAGCAGTCAAGCGTTGTATACATGTACACTTGCCCCCACGAAGGATGTAACCTTCAATGTAAGTACATAGGTATGACGTCGACCAAGCTGACGAGGCGTTTGACATGCCATCTTCAATCTGGTGCCCCCAGGAATGACATGAGACAAGCCCATGACATCACCCTAACAAGAGAAATGTTGAACAAAAATACCTGTATAATAGACAAAACCCAAGATGCAAGAAGATTACAAATTCTTGAAGCAATTCACATAAGAATAGAACAACCTACCATGAACACCCAAATCACGGAACTATTTACTCTACCCACCATGAGAGTAAGGGCATAACGATGCCAACACAGAAGACATAGTTCAACATAACCGGCCAATTACACCTGATTAATCTTTGTATGTAGATAGGAGCTGCCTCGTATCGGCCAATAGGCCTTCCGCAGTTACCTTTATTCTTATGTTCTTATGTGCTTCATCCCCCATTTATCCCTTATGTATCCCCCCATGTTTTTACCTTAATTGTCTTATCACCTGATCCAGTGCGGGTATAAATTAACCAGTTCTGTAAATTCTTTTCACTTGAGAATGAACCATGAAGATTCGAAACGTTGTGCAAATTGTATACATAAGTGGAATACATTCTACAGTAATTAACTTTTTTCTTCACCTTGAAATTGCGAAAATGAGTTTTGGAGAACCCCTCTTTCAGCTAAGCCCTGATGCTAAGAAAATAGTTAGAAAGATAGAAGCCCTAAATCAGAAGATAGTAAATACAGAATATGCGGTCATATTCAATGAGACATGCTTAAAGGAAAACCTGCTGCCAGTATACACCAATATATATATATATATATATATATATATATATATATATATATATATAATATATATGTCGTACCTAATAGCCAGAACGCACTTCTCAGCCTACTATGCAAGGCCCGATTTGCCTAATAAGCCAAGTTTTCATGAATTAATGTTTTTTCGACTACCTAACCTACCTAACCTAACCTAACCTACCTTTTTCGGCAACCTAACCCAACCTAACCTATGAAGATAGGTTAGGTTAGGTTAGGTAGGGTTGGTTAGGTTCGGTCATATATCTACGTTAATTTTAACTACAATAAAAAAAAATTGACCTCATACATAATGAAATGGGTAGCTTTATCATTTCATAAGAAAAAAATTAGAAAAAATATATTAATTCAGGAAAACTTGGCTTATTAGGCAAATCGGGCCTTGAATAGTAGGCCAAAAAGTGAGTTCTGGCTACTAGGTACGACATATATATATATATATATATATATATATATATATATATATATGTCGTACCTAGTAGCCAGAATGCACTTCTCAGCCTACTATGCAAGGCCCGATTTGCCTAATAAGCCAAGTTTTCATGAATTAATGTTTTTTCGACTACCTAACCTACCTAACCTAACCTAACCTAACTTTTTCTACTACCTAACCCAACCTAACCTATAAAGATAGGTTAGGTTAGGTTAGGTAGGGTTGGTTAGGTTCGGTCATATATCTACATTAATTTTAACTCCAAAAAAAAAATTGACCTCATACATAATGAAATGGGTAGCTTTATCATTTCATAAGAAAAAAATTAGAGAAAAAATATTAATTCAGGAAAACTTGGCTTATTAGGCAAATCGGGCCTTGCATAGTAGGCATAAAAGTGCGTTCTGGCTATTAGGTACGACATATATATATATATATATATATATATATATATATATATATATATATATATATATATATATATATATATATATATATATATATGCGAACAAGCCTGAATGGTCCCCAGGACTATATGCAACTGAAAACTCACACCCCAGAAGTGACTCGAACCCATACTGCCAGGAGCAACGCAACTGGTATGTACAGGGACGCCTTAATCCGCTTGACCATCACGACCGGACAAAAGGAAGTGATAGCTGAAGCTATTTGAACCACTTCCCCGCCGGCACTCGGATGGTATTCTTAGGCATAGCATTTTATGAAATCACCTCATTCTTTGGGGCACACGTGAGGAACACAAATGCGAACAAGCCTGAATAGTCCCCAGGACTATAGTAGTAGTAGGCATCCTTCAGTCTCAGGAGACTATGGAGTTGCGCTCTGGTTGTCAATCCTGGTGCAGCGTCTGGACTGACTGATGAGGCCAATCCGAGAGTGGCAGTCCATCCCACACCGAGCACAAACGAAGTCCGATTCTGGTCTGTCTTCCTGGCTACAGGCTTTCCTTCTCTGTCTCTTTGCCTCCGATTCCTTGGCAAGTGACTCCTCGAACTTGGAGAGACCTCGTTGAACAGACTGCCTCCAGGCTGAACGGTCTGCAGCCAGTGTCTCCCATATAGCAAGATCGACGTCCATGGCTTTCAGGTCCCTCTTGCATACGTCTTTGTACCGTAGCTGGGGCTTGCCTGTTGGACGCTTTCCCTGCCTCAGCTCTCCGTACAGGAGATCCTTGGGGATCCTGCCGTCGCCCATTCGCACAACGTGCCCGAGCCAGCGCATTCGTCTCTGTTTCAGCATTGTGTACATGCTGGTGATTCTTGCTCTCCCCAAGACGTTGTTGTTTGTCACCTTGTCCTGCCAGGTGATGTCCAAGATGTGTCGAAGGCAGCGCATGTGGTAGGCAGCCAGCTGTCTTTCCTGACTGGCGCGGAGTGTCCAAGACTCACTGCCATAAAGGAGAGTGCTCAGGACACAGGCTCTGTAAACCTGAATCTTAGTATACTCAGTTAGCCTATTGTTGGCCCACACTCTCTTTGTCAGTCTGGACATGGTAGTAGATGCCTTACCGATGCGTTTGTTTAGCTCCGTATCAAGAGAGAGGGAGTCAGAGATTGTGGAGCCCAGGTACACGAAGTCGTGAACGACTTCCAGTTTGGAATCAGAGATGCCGATGTCAGGTGGGGAGTCCACTCCTTGTCCCATGACTTGTGTTTTCTTCAGACTGATGGTGCAACCCGTTTTCTTAAAAATAACGTCACTTTTGGCTGGTATGCGCGATATGGCTAAATTTGGACGTAATTTGAAATGAAATCGACTCACAAAAGTGACGTTCTGTTCCGTTTTCTATTTGAGTCGTCCGGCGTAGAGGTTATAAGAGGACACTTTAAATTCACGTTTTTTATAACGTTTTGAAACTTTATGAGAATTTCCTGCCCACCTAACCTATCAGAGGACCCTTAACTTACTGTTGTTGAAAAAAAAATCCCAAATTTATTTTCATATTTTTTTCATTTTCAAATTACGTCCAAATTCGGCCATACGGGCAAACGGCCAAAAGCGACGTTCTTTTTAAGAGGACAGGTTTGCTACTCCGGCCTCACTCAGCTCTCTGCTCTGCTCCAAGCTCCGTCTGAACGTCTACGACAATGCCAACAATCGACTACTGTAATCAAAACTACTAAATATATATGAAACTCAATAAACACTGTGTATCTAATCTACCCAACAACGTAACATAAGAGCTTAGTATTTACACTCTTGTAAAGCCACTAGTACGCGCAGCGTTTCGGGCAGGTCCTTAATCTAACAGATAATTTTAAGTAGGTAAATTCTATCAGAATTAATAAAATGATAACAAATTGTTACGAACCCGGATCCAGCGTCCGAGCCTGGAGCAGTGACAACCATGCCATCTGTGGGTCAGCTCCCGAAACCCCCGCCAAATGGACGACGACACCTGGTGAGGACAGCGTGTACTGGCCTCGAGGACCAGTTTCCAGTCTGGTTCCGCGCTCAACACCGCCGCTCCTGACCTCTGGTGAGGTGGTGCTCCGACGACAGCGCCACCTATGGACTGGATACGTCAGGTGTTTGTGCCCGAGCCCGTAAGTGAGGTGTATTAGTGTCCCGGTTATTGATGACGTGTCTGCTTACAGAGCCGACCTGGGACCACTGTGATGGAAGTGGAGTGAGTCTACCCGAGGCAGCCAGTCTCCATACCTTGAACCTTGCTGCAGCTGTTGTGACGTCGTCCGGGGGGGACGACGTCACAACACACTGTGGTGTGTTAGCCTGCCAGTGGAGTGGCAGTGAAAGGATTTACCCGGGACCGACTGTTGGAGACGATCATCCACTGGGGTACTGAAGACAGGAGAGTGACTTGTGTTGTCACACGAGGCTCCTGTCTAGGGCGTTCCCCTATTATCGTTCGTGGAGTGGCCGTACCAGCCTTGTTGGCTCAGAACCTGCCAGCAGACCAGCTGGACGTGTGGTTGACGGCCTCCACGGCGGTGCCCCCAGTGGACCTGTGTTTTGGCTGACCTGTGGCCCGGGTAGGCTCGGCATTCTCAGAGGACACGTCGTGAGGCCACGAAGAAAGCACCAAGGACTCAGCGCCTAGCTTCTGGATCCAGAGTCTTCAGCAGAAGACTACATTGTGAAGAATCCCCTTGTCAAGTGTTAATACCCCCCCCCCTTGTGTAACCGTTTTATATATTATTTATTGGTGACGGACATTATATAATATTAAGTTCTTAGCTTTCTTTCCCTACTCCCTTTAAGTTACTTGCGTCACGGATCTCATCCCTTGATAGCCACTACTGGCTTGGGAACGGATACATATATGTTCCTCTAGCAACATCAGAGTAAGGACCCCGTTGCGTCCCGAGAGGGCCGTAACATAATTGGCATCCCCAGCGGGATCCATCCCCTTGTTAAGTATGTTTGACAGGGGTGGTGAAGTGGCGTAATCCCTGTAAATAATTCCCCCTGTGTGTGACGATTGTGACGTTATACGTCCTGTGCGGTGCTCAGAGTGACTAAGTGCAATATTGAGTAGTGCGGTGCTCAGTGATTCAGTACAATATTGTGCAGTGCGGTGCTCAGTGCAATATTGTAGAGCGAAGAGTTCGCTGTGATTCAGTGCAATATTGGGTAGTGCGGTGCCCGAAGTGATTACGTGCAATATTGGCAAGTGCAGTGTTTGGTGCGATAAAGTGCAATATTGACGTAGAACAGTGCTCGGTGTGTTAAGTGCTAACGTGTAAGCAGTGTGTTAAGTGCTAACGTGTAAGCAGTGTGTTAAGTGCTAAGTGTTCCATCTGTGACAATGGCAGACAAAGCTACCATCGATGATCTGGACGATGTTCAGGCTTTTTTGAACAGAGTGGACTGTCTTGCCAGATTAAAGTATCTGAGCAAACCGGAACTTGTACTAGTGAGCGCCTACCTGGAGATCAAGATCCGTGCCAGTGATTCCCGTGTGGAGATCTTGTCCAAGGTTCACCGGCACCTGAAGGCAGAAGAGAAACAGGAAGGCGAGACTCCTAGTACAAAGGAAGGTGAGGAAATAGCTTCCACGGAAAAGGAAGATAAGGGCAGCGACGTTGATAGTGATGCAGGTGAGCTTAATATCAGCTTCCTAACAGTCAAAATGCGTGCCCTAGAGATCAATCGTGAAATAGAATGGAAGAGATTAGAAATGGAACGAGAGAGACAAGATAAAGAAATGGAGATGAAAGAAAAAGAATTGGCGATGAGGCGTTTAGAATTAGAAAGAGAAGAAAGAAGAGAAGAACGAGAAAGAGAAGAAAAGGAAAGACAGAGGCAACATGAACTAGAAGTATTACGATTAGGCGCTGGACAGAGACAAACTGGAGTAAGCGGTTTCGATCCGGTAAGGAATATCAAAATGGTCCCCAAATTCAACGAGAGAGAAGTTTCGAAGTTCTTCGCAGTCTTCGAGAAAGTCGCTGCCTCTTTGGAGTGGCCAAGGGAGAATTGGGCCATCATGATACAGTCAGTCTTGACTGGGAAGGCCCAAATCGCCTACTCTACGTTATCCCTTGACGACTCCGGCGATTACGATATGGTGAAGAAAGTGGTGCTCATGGCGTACCAATTGGTACCTGAGGCATATAGGCAAAAGTTCAGAAACCTGAAGAAGACCTCAGAGCACACTTTCACCGAATTCGCCACCATCAAGGAGCGACTTTTTCAAGAATGGTGTGCCTCTCGGAAGGTGGAGACCAGGGAAGACCTCGAGCAGCTGATTCTGCTCGAGGACTTCAAGGATTGTTTGTCTGGAGACCTCAAGACGTACTTAGAGGAACAGCAGGTAGAGACCTTGAGTGCAGCAGCCACCATGGCTGAAGAGTACATCCTGACTCATAGACCGTCTGCTAAGTACGTCCCAAGGAATTACCAGCGCCGGTTCGACAGACCTCATGATGAAGAAGAAAGACCCGTCCCACAAAGTGCTAAGAAGACGCCCCCAAGTAGCCCCCGAAGAACAAGTCCTAGCAGTCCGAAACACCGGAGCCCGAGGAGGAATATGGTGTGCTGGACTTGTGGGCAGAAAGGGCATATAGCTGCTAGGTGCCGAGGCAGAAGAGGTGGCAGCGCACGTAGGGAGGTGATGATGATGAGCTGTGTTACACCACCAGCAGGAAGCCAGTCGACGACGACACAGGAAGGACCACGTTTGTTTTCCCCTCACACTTCAGGCGGGTATGTATCGAGTGATCATACTGGTACATCAGTTGTAGTGCTCAGAGATAGTGGAGCAGCCCAGTCCCTGATCGTGAAGAGCTCGTTACCCGAGGGAGTAAGTGTGGATGGAAGACCAGAGGTTATCCTGGTTGGGTTTCCTAGGACGCAGTACATCGCCCCCTTAGTGCCAGTACATCTCGACTCGCCTTATTTCAGCGGTACATGTGAGTTGGCAGTAGTCGATACCCTCCCTGTGGCTGAGATTGACGTGGTACTAGCCAACGACTTGGTGACTGATTGGTGCACCAATCATCCCAAGATAGCGGACGAGTCAGCCAGAACAGTACAGTCAGAGGTGTCTACAGGCAATGGTAATGTCCAGGTAAAGACAGATCCGGATGTAACTATGTTTAATTTGTCCTCTCGCCTACAGATTGAGAACGTTCTAGCAGTGTCTCCTGATTCTCTCGACAAGGAACATGAGGTTACGATGGCAGAAGTACCTGAGCTAGAAGAGAGGCCTTGTGTGCAGGCACCCACGGATACCAACGAGTCTGGAGCAAAGGCGGATGTGTGCTTGCGGTATGGCAAGTTACAGCGTGTATTGAACCCGCCAGAGATTCCCCAGACGTCAGAGGTATGTGAGGTGTGTTCAAAAGGTCTAGTGCCCCCTTCGGTCCAAGCCAGGCTAGTGGATGTTGCCGGCTATGGACATGACAGGCTCAGGAAACTTATCCCTCGACTTACCAAATGTTTCCTATCGGTATTTTGTTTGATTCTCGTATGTGTTCTCGTTTGTGCTCTCAGTGAGGACCGGTGGACGACCCGACGAATGATGGCTCCCATGAACATCGTGAAGAGGTCCCAGGGATCGGAGACTTGTACTGCAAGTGTTGCAGTTGAAGAAGGGACCTGGAAGGTGATGGTTGATACAGGAGGTACGACATGTGATAATATGAGTGACTGTTTCCGACAGGTTGACACCCCCCGCGTGATTGCTGAGCCTCAACACAGCGTTATGCGGAACGTTGGTCGACCTGACGGTGACAGAGCGAATGCCACCTGCGACGTACGAACAGCCCCGTTGGGACTAGGTGTGGACCTAGTAGAGTATGCTGTAAGTACTGTTTTACCCGCTGTCGCTATCACTCTGAATTATCAGACCCCTGTATTCCAGGTTCCTGTCTCCCTGAAGGACCATCGGACCGGCACCAGAAATGCCGTCTGTGGTCAGCCATCATCGGTGCCACGACATAAGGAAGTGTCGAGTCACCCCAGATCGTGTCGAAACCAATCCGTACTCGAGAGATGTGAGATGATGCCCCTGTTTGCCATCGCAGAGGAGGTGTGGAAGATTACGTCAGGCAGGTCATCGCCTGCCATTTTCAAGCTCCCTTTGCGCCAGGGTTTCTCAGTAAAAGTTCTGTGGACAAGACAGCCTCATCACTCCAGTTCATAGTATAAGTAAGTCCATTTGGAGTTGTGTCGCCGTACTAATTTGGTTTGTGTTTCTTTTTATAGAACCCCAAACCAAATTCTTTTTGGTGGGGAGGTGTTACGAACCCGGATCCAGCGTCCGAGCCTGGAGCAGTGACAACCATGCCATCTGTGGGTCAGCTCCCGAAACCCCCGCCAAACGGACGACGACACCTGGTGAGGACAGCGTGTACTGGCCTCGAGGACCAGTTTCCAGTCTGGTTCCGCGCTCAACACCGCCGCTCCTGACCTCTGGTGAGGTGGTGCTCCGACGACAGCGCCACCTATGGACTGGATACGTCAGGTGTTTGTGCCCGAGCCCGTAAGTGAGGTGTATTAGTGTCCCGGTTATTGATGACGTGTCTGCTTACAGAGCCGACCTGGGACCACTGTGATGGAAGTGGAGTGAGTCTACCCGAGGCAGCCAGTCTCCATACCTTGAACCTTGCTGCAGCTGTTGTGACGTCGTCCCCCGGAAGAACACTGTGGTGTGTTAGCCTGCCAGTGGAGTGGCAGTGAAAGGATTTACCCGGGACCGACTGTTGGAGACGATCATCCACTGGGGTACTGAAGACAGGAGAGTGACTTGTGTTGTCACACGAGGCTCCTGTCTAGGGCGTTCCCCTATTATCGTTCGTGGAGTGGCCGTACCAGCCTTGCTGGCTCAGAACCTGCCAGCAGACCAGCTGGACGTGTGGTTGACGGCCTCCACGGCGGTGCCCCCAGTGGACCTGTGTTTGGCTGACCTGTGGCCCGGGTAGGCTCGGCATTCTCAGAGGACACGTCGTGAGGCCACGAAGAAAGCACCAAGGACTCAGCGCCTAGCTTCTGGATCCAGAGTCTTCAGCAGAAGACTACATTGTGAAGAATCCCCTTGTCAAGTGTTAATACCCCCCCCCCCCCTTGTGTAACCGTTTTATATATTATTTATTGGTGACGGACATTATATAATATTAAGTTCTTAGCTTTCTTTCCCTACTCCCTTTAAGTTACTTGCGTCACGGATCTCATCCCTTGATAGCCACTACTGGCTTGGGAACGGATACATATATGTTCCTCTAACAACATCAGAGTAAGGACCCCGTTGCGTCCCGAGAGGGCCGTAACACAAATACATTGCAAGAAAAAAATGAGATGAGAGAGATTAGTAAGTATATTAAAGCACATTGGTATATTAAAGCTCTGATTGATTACACTGAGAGCTTGATTGGTAATTTAAACAAGATTAATAGACACCATACAGCAGATTGACAGCACATATAAGAAGACAGCAATGATCACAATGGTAAAGATGTTCGGATTGGGTACATAATACATTTGACCTCATACAATCAGCTGCTAAGCAAAAAACCAACCTCTATATAAATGAGTGTCTTACAAAGCAGCGTGGATCCCTCCTCTTCAGGCTGCGCCAAATTCGCAAACAAAAACCCTGGTCTTATCAAGCAGTGCTACACTAGGAATGGTACGATTTTTGCGAAGAAAGAAGGTACAGGAAAAAGATATGAAATAAAATGTGACCAACAACTCCTGGCCTTCTTAAGTGATTGTGGTATATCTGAAAACCTGAACCCGACCAATGCCAGTACTTAAAATAACTCTTTCAGTGCCTGAGCCTAACCTAACTTAATCTAACCTTGTCCAAGGTGCTGTCTCTGCCTTACCATTTACCTAATGTTCTCTCATTCATATAATTTCCTAAATAAT
>NC_091189.1:41693225-41710499 GCF_040958095.1 Procambarus clarkii
GGTGGTGGTGGTGGTGACGGTGGTGGGTGGTGATGACGGTGGTGGTGGTGATGACGGTGGTGGTGGTGATGACGGTGGTGGTGGTGATGACGGTGGTGGTGGTGATGACGGTGGTGGTGGTGATGACGGTGGTGGTGGTGATGACGGTGGTGGTGGTGATGACGGTGGTGGTGGTGATGACGGTGGTGGTGGTGATGACGGTGGTGGTGGTGATGACGGTGGTGGTGGTGATGACGGTGGTGGTGGTGATGACGGTGGTGGTGGTGATGACGGTGGTGGTGGTGATGACGGTGGTGGTGGTGATGACGGTGGTGGTGGTGATGACGGTGGTGGTGGTGATGACGGTGGTGGTGGTGATGACGGTGTGGTGGTGGTGATGACGGTGGTGGTGGTTGATGACGGTGGTGGTGGTGATGACGGTGGTGGTGGTGATGACGGTGGTGGTGGTGATGACGGTGGTGGTGGTGATGACGGTGGTGGTGGTGGTGATGACGGTGGTGGTGGTGATGACGGTGGTGGTGGTGATGACGGTGGTGGTGGTGATGACGGTGGTGGTGGTGATGACGGTGGTGGTGGTGATGACGGTGGTGGTGGTGATGACGGTGGTGGTGGTGGTGATGACGGTGGTGGTGGTGATGACGGTGGTGGTGATGACGGTGGTGGTGGTGATGACGGTGGTGGTGGTGATGACGGTGGTGGTGGTGATGACGGTGGTGGTGGTGATGACGGTGGTGGTGGTGATGACGGTGGTGGTGGTGATGACGGTGGTGGTGGTGATGACGGTGGTGGTGGTGATGACGGTGGTGGTGGTGATGACGGTGGTGGTGGTGATGACGGTGGTGGTGGTGATGACGGTGGTGGTGGTGATGACGGTGGTGGTGGTGATGACGGTGGTGGTGGTGATGACGGTGGTGGTGGTGGTGATGACGGTGGTGGTGGTGATGACGGTGGTGGTGGTGATGACGGTGGTGGTGGTGATGACGGTGGTGGTGGTGATGACGGTGGTGGTGGTGGTGATGACGGTGGTGGTGGTGATGACGGTGGTGGTGGTGATGACGGTGGTGGTGGTGATGACGGTGGTGGTGGTGATGACGGTGGTGGTGGTGATGACGGTGGTGGTGGTGGTGATGACGGTGGTGGTGGTGATGACGGTGGTGGTGGTGATGACGGTAGTGGTGGTGATGACGGTGGTGGTGGTGATGACGGTGGTGGTGGTGATGGTGGTGGTGATGGTGGTGGTGGTGATGATGACGGTGGTGGTGGTGATGACGGTGGTGGTGGTGATGACGGTAGTGGAGGTGATGACGGTGGTGGTGGTGATGACGGTGGTGGTGGTGATGGTGGTGGTGGTGATGATGGTGGTGGTGGTGATGGTGGTGGTGGTGATGATGGTGGTGGTGGTGATGATGACGGTGGTGGTGGTGATGACGGTAGTGGTGGTGATGACGGTGGTGGTGGTGATGACGGTGGTGGTGGTGATGACGGTGGTGGTGGTGATGATGACGGTGGTGGTGGTGATGACGGTGGTGGTGGTGATGACGGTGGTGGTGGTGATGATGACGGTGGTGGTGGTGATGACGGTAGTGGTGGTAATGACGGTGGTGGTGGTGATGACGGTGGTGGTGGTGATGACGGTAGTGGTGGTGATGACGGTGGTGGTGGTGATGACGGTGGTGGTGATGACGGTGGTGGTGGTGATGACGGTGGTGGTGGTGATGATGACGGTGGTGGTGGTGATAACGGTGGTGGTGGTGGTGATGACGGCGGTGGTGGTGGTGATGACGGTGGTGGTGGTGATGACGGTGGTGGTGGTGATGACGGTGGTGGTGGTGATGATGACGGTGGTGGTGGTGATGACGGTGGTGGTGGTGATGACGGTGGTGGTGGTGATGACGGTGGTGGTGGTGATGACGGTGGTGGTGGTGATGACGGAGGTGGTGGTGATGACGGTGGTGGTGGTGATGACGGTAGTGGTGGTGATGACGGTGGTGGTGGTGATGACGGTGGTGGTGGTGATGACGGTGGTGGTGGTGATGACGGTAGTGGTGGTGATGACGGTGGTGGTGGTGATGACGGTGGTGGTGGTGATGACGGTGGTGGAGGTGATGACGGTGGTGGTGGTGATGACGGTAGTGGTGGTGATGACGGTGGTGGTGGTGATGACGGTGGTGGTGGTGATGACGGTGGTGGAGGTGATGATGGTGGTGGTGATGACGGTAGTGGTGGTGATGACGGTGGTGGTGGTGATGACGGTGGTGGTGGTGATGACGGTGGTGGAGGTGATGACGGTGGTGGTGGTGATGACGGTAGTGGTGGTGATGACGGTGGTGGTGGTGATGACGGTGGTGGTGGTGGTGATGACGGTGGTGGAGGTGATGACGGTGGTGGTGGTGATGACGGTAGTGGTGGTGATGACGGTGGTGGTGGTGAGTAGTAGGGAGTACATCTCACAGACGATTTTTTTTTTGGGGGGGGAAAAATGTTCTGTGCGGGCCAGGGGTTTTCAGGTGAATTTAGAAAATGTTCTGTGCGGGCCAGGGGTTTTCAGGTGAATTTGGGGAGTCACAGATTTGGAATTAGGGAATTCTTATAATGAAAAATAATGTCATATGAGTTTGTTAAAGTTCTTATGAGAAAAATAATTTCCGAGACATAGAAGTTTGTTAAGACCTTATGGGACAAAATCAAGTAACGTATGTAGCTCTTTAGGGTTTCCATGAGAACTCTACGGACATGTTTTACATGTTTTCAACTTACAAAATCCGTCTATGCAAGCCTTAGTTATTCATATAAATTTAGAAAATCACCTGTGCGGGCCAGGGTTTCGTACCTCACATCACCTCCCTCCCCCCTTACCTCGCAATCTCTCGCGTCACCTTTATTTACCTTACGCCCGGCCAGCCAGTCGGCTCTTATCTTATCTTATCTTCTTCATAATATCTGGACCGTCCCTCCTCTCTCTCTCTCTCTCCTTTCATTCAGTTCAGTTCAACTATTTTCCAACATCGTATGTTTGCTCCTTTTCATTAAGCAAGTCAGTTTTACACAAATAAATCATGTTAGTAAGCATGTTCTAGCTCACGTTCCCCCACCTTAGTCCCCTGTCGTATAATGAATACTATCATTCCAATCCCTCTAAAATTTAAAAATAATCATATTTCAAATGTAGTTCAATACAGTAATTTAGTTACCAAGCTCCAGCGCTTGTCCTCCGCCTTAGCTCTCTCTCGTATCTTCGTTAGTATCAGTCCAATTTCCCTGAAATTTTTACCCTCTGTATTTCAGGCACCATAAATAAGATCAAAACAGTTACCAAGCTCCAGCGCTTGTCCTCCGCCTTAGCTCTCTCTCGTATCTTCGTTAGTATCAGTCCAATTTCCCTGAAATTTCTACCCTCTGTATTTCAGGCACCGTAAATAAGATCAAAACAGTTACCAAGCTCCAGCGCTTGTCCTCCGCCTTAGTTCTCTTTCGTATCTTTGTAAATAAACCATCAATTTCCCTTAAATTTTTACCCTCTGTATTTCCGACACCGTAAATAAAATCAAGTCAGTTATCGAGCTCCAGCTCTCGTCCCCGCCTTAATTCTCTTTCGTATCTTTGTAAATAACCCATCAATTTCCCTAAAATTAAAAGCAGACATACTTCAAAGTTAGTAAATAAGATAAAGTCAGTTACTGAGCTCCAGCTCTCGTCCCCCACCCTCTTCCACCCTCAAGTCTTTGTAAATAAACCATCAATTTCCCCCGAAATTTTTACCCTCTGTATTTCAGACATAGTAAATATGATGAAAACAATTATAAAACTCTAGCTCTTGTCCTCTGTCCAAGTTCACTCCTGTAAATTCATTACTATCAATCCAAATCCCCCTGAGATTTAAACACCCAACTACATTTTCAGACATAGTAAATAAAAACCAGTTCAGTTATCAAGTTTCAACTCTTGTGCCCCAGCTTAGTTCATTTGTACAAGTTCTTTATTTTCCAACTAAATCACCATGATATTTAAGATCACCTTATTTCTAACGTAGTAAAATTAATCGGGGCATTAACCAAGCTACATTTCCTCAGCCTTAGATCATCAAACATAATTATATCCGACCAAGTTCCTCTCCTGCCTATCTGTTTATCAGAATAATTACATTACCCTCCCCTCCCCAACGTATCCAAACCTTCAATAATCGTACTGTATTTGCATATTTTCTCTATATTCAGCTATGTTCTTCACTTTTTGTCCATGTTTTCTGTGTTCACTCCATGTTCTTCAAATGTTCACAGTCCCATTCAGTTCTTATTTTCACAAGTATCTCCATTTTTTCTGTAATCTTTCTCTTAGTCTCATTACTTTCTCTACAAATTCTAGTCATATTTTCTATGTTTTCATGTTCATCACATGTTCTCTTTACAACTTTTATACTCAATATTCATGCTAACTTCCATATTTTTGTGTTCTTTGTCAATATTCATGTTCCTCTACAAGTTCATGTTCCTCACAAGATCACTTCGTTTTTCACCTTCACTTACATGTTTTCTACATTCTTTGTCATATTCTCCATGTTCTTCACAAGTCCATTGTTCATTCTTTGTATTCCCTATTCTCCTTATCATGTTTTCATGTTCTCTGTAAGTTCATATTCCCAGCATGTTCACTGTATTCATCAACTTTTCTTACATGTGTTCTTTTCCATGTTCCCCATATGTTCTCTGGGTTTTTCCCCTTACATGTTATCTAACGTTCCTTAACTAAAAAAATCTTTCGCCAATCAACTGAAACATAGTCACTTTCCTCATTTCTCAACTTATTATCCAATCAACCAAAAATTGTCAAAGGAATCTTTCCAACACTGTTCATAACTAAACTTATTCCCTAGTCATCAGAAAATAACCGTGTTCTTCATGTTTCATTGTCATTTCATAACTAAAAAAATCTTTCGCCAATCAACTAAAACATAGTCACTTTCCTCATTTCTCAACTAAACTTATTATCCAGTCAACTAAAAATAGTCAGAAATAGCCTCGTTCAACACTGTTCTTAACTAAAACAACCTTTCTCTTAGCTAAAAATTGTCAAAGGAAACTTCTTTCAGCACTTTCTTAACAGCCGCTATGTTTCATCAAGAAAAATTGTCAAAGGAAACTTTCCAAAACTGTTCATAACTAGCTTTTATCCATCGTCAATCAACTAAAAATAATAACTTTCATCATTTCTTAACTAAACTTATTCCCCAGTCATCAGAAAATAACCATGTTCTTCATGTTTCATTGTCATTTCATAACTAAAATTATCCATCAATCAACAGAAAAAGCCATGTTCATCATGTTTTGTCTTTTTGCTTAACTAAAATTATGTTTTGTCAAGTAAGAAAAATAACCAAAGATATCTTTCATCGCTGTTCTTAACTGACATTATACTTTGGGGAGCACAAAAAATAGTCTCCCTCGTCATGTTTTCTCTTTTTCCATAACTAAAAGTATTCATCAGTCAACTAAAAAATAGTCACTTCATCATGTTTCCTTGTCATTTCTTAACTGAAATATCACTTCTCTCATCAGAAAATAGTCATGTGTAGCCTCTTTCCAACACTGTTCTTAACTAAAGTAGCCTTTCACTTCGCTAAAATAGTCATATTCGTCATTGTTCCTAACTAAAATTATATGTCGTTAAGTAAGAAATATAGTCAAAGACTCTCTTCGAGACATCAAAGACATCCTTTAAGACTTCAATGGGACTCTTCGAGATATCAAAAGACACTCTCAAACACTCAAAAATTTACTTGCATCCTCAAAGTTATTCTCAGAGGCATAAAAGTAATTCTCAGAGCTATCAAACTTGTTCTCAAAGTCATCAAAGTTATTCACAGAGTCATCAAAGTTAATCTAAGACATCATTTTTCATCAAAGATATTCTCTCTAAACCATCAATGTTCTTCTCTAAGACATAAAAGTTATTCTCTATGTCATCAAAAAGTTGTTCTCTGAGCTAACAAAATACTACTCATGTTCTCAAAGACATTCTCCAATTCGTCAATGTTGTTTCAAAGACATCAAAGTTAATCTCAGAGTTATCCAAAGACATTCTCAAAGTCATCTAAAGTTATTCTCTAAGACATCAAAGTTATTCTAAGAGTTATCAAAAGTTATTCGCAGTCATGTTATGTTATTCTCTAACTCACTTCCATTCATCAAAGACATTCTCTAAGCCCTCAAAGTTATTCTCTAAGACAGCAAAGTCATTCCCAGAGTCATCAAAAAGTTATTCTTCGAAACATAAAATTTGCTCTGTAAGATATCTTTGTTCATCCAAGTTGTTCTCTAAGACATCAATCTTGTTCTCTAAGACATCAAAGATGTTCTCTAAATCATAAAAGTTAATCTCTAAGTATCTTTTCGTTCATCAGAGAAGCTTTCTAAGACATCTTTGTTCATCCAAGTTGTTCTCTAAGACATCAATCTTGTTCTCTAAGACATCAAAGATGTTCTCTAAATCATAAAGTTAATCTCTAAGTTACCTTCGTTCCTCAGAGAAACTTTCCAAAACATCTTTGTTCATCAAACTTGTTTTCAAAGTCATCAAAAGTTAATCTAAGACATCTTTTTTCATCAAAGTTATTTTCAGAGACATCTAAAGTTATTATGTAAGACATAAAAGTTATTCTCAGAGTCGTCAAATGTTATTCTCGAAGTAATCAAAGATATTTTCAGAGACATCTAAAATTAATCTCTAAAACAACAAAAGTTATTCTCGGTCATCAAAGTTGATCTGCAAGATATCTTCGAGACATCAAAGTTACTCTTCATTACATCAAAAGACGCATTCAAATACTACTCATGTTCTCAAAAGACATTCTCAAAGTCATCAAAGTTATTCAAAGAGCTAACAAAAGTTATTCTCAGAGTCACCTTCGTTCTTCAGAGAAACTTTCCAAAACATCTTCGTTCATCATCAAAGTTATTCTCGGAGTCATCAAAAGGTATTCTCTAACTCACTTTTGGTCAATAAAGTTAATCTCAGAGGCATAAAAGTTTTTCTCAGAGCTATCAAATGTAATCTCTAACTCACTTTTGTTCATCAAAGTTGATCTCAGAGTTAACAAAGGTAATCTCTAACTCACTTTCGTTCAACATATTCATTCTCTAAGTCCTCAAAGTTATTCTCTAAGACAACAAAGGTATTCTCTAAGACAACAAAGTCTTTCTCAGAGCTATCAAACTTGTTCTCAAAGTCATCAAAGTTATTCCAAGAGACGTCAAAGTTAATCCAAGACATCATCTTTCATCAAAGATATTCTCTCTAAGCCATCAACGTTCTTCTCTAAGACATAAAAGTTATTCTCTATGTCATCAAAAAGTTATTCTCTGAGCTAACAAAATACTACTCATGTTCTCAAAGACATTCTCAAAGTCATCAAAGTTATTCTAAGAGCTATCAAACTTGTTCTCAAAGTCATCAAATTTATTCTGTAACTCACTTTTGTTCATTAAAGTTAATTTCTATGTTATAAAAGTTTGTCTCAGAGACATCTAAAGTTAATCTTAGAGTTATCAAAGGTATTCTCTAACTCACTTTTGGTCATTAAAGTTAATTTCTATGTTATAAAAGTTTGTCTCAGAGACATCTAAAGTTAATCTTGCTCATCAAAGTTGGTCTCTAAGACATAAAAGTTATTCTCAGAGACATCTAAAGTTAATCTTGCTCTTCAAAGTTGTTCTCTAAGACATAAAAGTTATTCTCTAAGACATAAAAGTTATTCTCTAAGACATCAATATTGTTCTCTAAAACATCAATGTTGTTCTCTAAGACATCAAAGATGTTCTCTAAATCATAAAAGTTAATCGTTAAGTCACCTTCGTTCATTAGAGAAACTTTCCAATCCATCTTCGTTGACCAAAATTATTCTCAGAGTCATCAAAGTGATCTCTAATTCACCTTCGTTCTCCAAAAGTTGTTCTCTAAGACACCTTCGTTCATCAAAGAAACTCTCCTTCTTCCATCATGTTATTCTTTAAGACATCTTCAGTCATAAAATTTCTCTCCAAAATGTAACTAGTTCAGCTTTTCATACCAAACCTGCATTTCTGTTAAAATATATTTTCGCAGTCACTTCACCCTAAAACTGTTCTCTGAACTATCCTAACTTAAGTTACCTAATTTACCTAACTTATCCTGCTTAACCTAACTTACCTACATTACCTAACTTAACCTAACTTTACCTATCCTAACTTAACTTAACTTACCTAACTTAACTTAACCTAACTTATCCTGCTTAACCTAACTTTACCTACCCTAACTTAAGTTACCTAATTTACCTAACTTAACCTAACTTACATAACTTAACCTAACTTACATAACTTAACCTGCTTAACCTAACTTACATAACTTAACCTAACTTGCCTAACTTAACCTAACTTACCTTACCTTACCTAACTTAACCTGCTTAACCTAACTTACCTTACCTTCCCTAACTTATATAACTTATCTTACCTATCCTATCCTAACCTAACTTGCTTTACCTAACTTAATCTTACATTCCCAAACTGATGTATCCTAACTTATCTAGTCCAACCAGACATGATCTAACTTACATAAGTATTCCTGCTTGTCTTGTGTGTTTCGTCAATCATTGTCTCATATTCATTTACTCATTTCATTAGTTAATTTCTCAAATGGTCACTTATGCATTTCAAGTGTTATTTGTTTAAGATTGGGTGTTTAACCATTTCAAAGGATTTTTGTTATATATGGGAACTTACCCATTTCATTAGTTAATTTCTCAAATGGTCACTTATGCATTTCAAGTGCTATTTGTTAGAGATTGGATATTTAAGCATTTCAAAGAATTTTTGTTATATATGGGCATTTACTCATTTCAAGGGTTAATTTCTCAAATGGACGTTTTTGCATTTCTAGTGTTATTTGTTTAAGATTGGGTGTTTAACCATTTCAAAGGATTTTTGTTATATATAGGAATTTACTCGTTTCAAGGGCTAATTTCTCAAATGGTCATTTTTGCAGATCAAGGGTTATTTGTTAAAGCTCATCAAGTTGCTCATAAGTTGTATTTAGTATGTTTGTTATCATTTATTCTTATTCCCCAACCCCTTAACCTAACCTCTTGTAATCTTAGTGTATTTAGTATGTTTGTTATCATTTATTCTTATTCCCCAACCCTTTAACGTAACCTTTCAGATGTAGTTTATTGTGTTTTTTGACGTATTTGTTGAATATATTATCCTTTTCCTAACCTTTCAGATGTAGTTTTGTTTCTCCTTTTTGTATATTTTTTACCCAAACCCACCATCCCACTTAACCTTCTTTCCTTCTTTTACTTTGATTCTCCTACTCCTTCTAACCCTCCTTTTCTATCTCTTTCCCTTATTCTCTCTCTTCCTCCCCCTCTCCCTCCCTCATTTGCTCAAATGCTCTCTTCTTTCTCAAATTCAAGTCTTAATGCTCCCATTCTCTCACCCTCACTCTCATTCACTTAGTTTTTCTTTTTCTCAAATTCAAGTCTTAGTGCTCCCATGCTCTTCCTCCCCCTCTCTCTTACTTTGTTCTCCTCTTTTCATGCTCTCACTCACTTGAGCTCTCGTTTCTCAATTTCAAGTCTTAGTAGATCTGATTCTTTACTATTGTAATTTTATTATTACTAAGATAAAGAATGAACTTATATGTGAAAACAAAGTAAAAGAAGGAAAGAAGGTTAAGTGGGATGGTGGGTTTGGGTAAAAAATATACAAAAAGGAGAAACAAAACTACATCTGAAAGGTTAGGAAAAGGATAATATATTCAACAAATACGTCAAAAAACACAATAAACTACATCTGAAAGGTTACGTTAAAGGGTTGGGGAATAAGAATAAATGATAACAAACATACTAAATACACTAAGATTACAAGAGGTTAGGTTAAGGGGTTGGGGAATAAGAATAAATGATAACAAACATACTAAATACAACTTATGAGCAACTTGATGAACTTTAACAAATAACCCTTGATCTGCAAAAATGACCATTTGAGAAATTAGCCCTTGAAACGAGTAAATTCCTATATATAACAAAAATCCTTTGAAATGGTTAAACACCCAATCTTAAACAAATAACACTAGAAATGCAAAAACGTCCATTTGAGAAATTAACCCTTGAAATGAGTAAATGCCCATATTTAACAAAAATTCTTTGAAATGCTTAAATATCCAATCTCTAACAAATAGCACTTGAAATGCATAAGTGACCATTTGAGAAATTAACTAATGAAATGGGTAAGTTCCCATATATAACAAAAATCCTTTGAAATGGTTAAACACCCAATCTTAAACAAATAACACTTGAAATGCATAAGTGACCATTTGAGAAATTAACTAATGAAATGAGTAAATGAATATGAGACAATGATTGACGAAACACACAAGACAAGCAGGAATACTTATGTAAGTTAGATCATGTCTGGTTGGACTAGATAAGTTAGGATACATCAGTTTGGGAATGTAAGATTAAGTTAGGTAAAGCAAGTTAGGTTAGGATAGGATAGGTAAGATAAGTTATATAAGTTAGGGAAGGTAAGGTAAGTTAGGTTAAGCAGGTTAAGTTAGGTAAGGTAAGGTAAGTTAGGTTAAGTTAGGCAAGTTAGGTTAAGTTATGTAAGTTAGGTTAAGCAGGTTAAGTTATGTAAGTTAGGTTAAGTTATGTAAGTTAGGTTAAGTTAGGTAAATTAGGTAACTTAAGTTAGGGTAGGTAAAGTTAGGTTAAGCAGGATAAGTTAGGTTAAGTTAAGTTAGGTAAGTTAAGTTAAGTTAGGATAGGTAAAGTTAGGTTAAGTTAGGTAATGTAGGTAAGTTAGGTTAAGCAGGATAAGTTAGGTAAATTAGGTAACTTAAGTTAGGATAGTTCAGAGAACAGTTTTAGGGTGAAGTGACTGCGAAAATATATTTTAACAGAAATGCAGGTTTGGTATGAAAAGCTGAACTAGTTACATTTTGGAGAGAAATTTTATGACTGAAGATGTCTTAAAGAATAACATGATGGAAGAAGGAGAGTTTCTTTGATGAACGAAGGTGTCTTAGAGAACAACTTTTGGAGAACGAAGGTGAATTAGAGATCACTTTGATGACTCTGAGAATAATTTTGGTCAACGAAGATGGATTGGAAAGTTTCTCTAATGAACGAAGGTGACTTAACGATTAACTTTTATGATTTAGAGAACATCTTTGATGTCTTAGAGAACAACATTGATGTTTTAGAGAACAATATTGATGTCTTAGAGAATAACTTTTATGTCTTAGAGAATAACTTTTATGTCTTAGAGAACAACTTTGAAGAGCAAGATTAACTTTAGATGTCTCTGAGAATAACTTTTATGTCTTAGAGACCAACTTTGATGAGCAAGATTAACTTTAGATGTCTCTGAGACAAACTTTTATAACATAGAAATTAACTTTAATGACCAAAAGTGAGTTAGAGAATACCTTTGATAACTCTAAGATTAACTTTAGATGTCTCTGAGACAAACTTTTATAACATAGAAATTAACTTTAATGAACAAAAGTGAGTTACAGAATAAATTTGATGACTTTGAGAACAAGTTTGATAGCTCTTAGAATAACTTTGATGACTTTGAGAATGTCTTTGAGAACATGAGTAGTATTTTGTTAGCTCAGAGAATAACTTTTTGATGACATAGAGAATAACTTTTATGTCTTAGAGAAGAACGTTGATGGCTTAGAGAGAATATCTTTGATGAAAGATGATGTCTTGGATTAACTTTGACGTCTCTTGGAGTAACTTTGATGACTTTGAGAACAAGTTTGATAGCTCTGAGAAAGACTTTGTTGTCTTAGAGAATACCTTTGTTGTCTTAGAGAATAACTTTGAGGACTTAGAGAATGAATATGTTGAACGAAAGTGAGTTAGAGATTACCTTTGTTAACTCTGAGATCAACTTTGATGAACAAAAGTGAGTTAGAGATTACATTTGATAGCTCTGAGAAAAACTTTTATGCCTCTGAGATTAACTTTATTGACCAAAAGTGAGTTAGAGAATACCTTTTGATGACTCCGAGAATAACTTTGATGATGAACGAAGATGTTTTGGAAAGTTTCTCTGAAGAACGAAGGTGACTCTGAGAATAACTTTTGTTAGCTCTTTGAATAACTTTGATGACTTTGAGAATGTCTTTTGAGAACATGAGTAGTATTTGAATGCGTCTTTTGATGTAATGAAGAGTAACTTTGATGTCTCGAAGATATCTTGCAGATCAACTTTGATGACCGAGAATAACTTTTGTTGTTTTAGAGATTAATTTTAGATGTCTCTGAAAATATCTTTGATTACTTCGAGAATAACATTTGACGACTCTGAGAATAACTTTTATGTCTTACATAATAACTTTAGATGTCTCTGAAAATAACTTTGATGAAAAAAGATGTCTTAGATTAACTTTTGATGACTTTGAAAACAAGTTTGATGAACAAAGATGTTTTGGAAAGTTTCTCTGAGGAACGAAGGTAACTTAGAGATTAACTTTATGATTTAGAGAACATCTTTGATGTCTTAGAGAACAAGATTGATGTCTTAGAGAACAACTTGGATGAACAAAGATGTCTTAGAAAGCTTCTCTGATGAACGAAAAGATACTTAGAGATTAACTTTTATGATTTAGAGAACATCTTTGATGTCTTAGAGAACAAGATTGATGTCTTAGAGAACAACTTGGATGAACAAAGATATCTTACAGAGCAAATTTTATGTTTCGAAGAATAACTTTTTGATGACTCTGGGAATGACTTTGCTGTCTTAGAGAATAACTTTGAGGGCTTAGAGAATGTCTTTGATGAATGGAAGTGAGTTAGAGAATAACATAACATGACTGCGAATAACTTTTGATAACTCTTAGAATAACTTTGATGTCTTAGAGAATAACTTTAGATGACTTTGAGAATGTCTTTGGATAACTCTGAGATTAACTTTGATGTCTTTGAAACAACATTGACGAATTGGAGAATGTCTTTGAGAACATGAGTAGTATTTTGTTAGCTCAGAGAACAACTTTTTGATGACATAGAGAATAACTTTTATGTCTTAGAGAAGAACATTGATGGTTTAGAGAGAATATCTTTGATGAAAAATGATGTCTTAGATTAACTTTGATGACTCTGTGAATAACTTTGATGACTTTGAGAACAAGTTTGATAGCTCTGAGAATTACTTTTATGCCTCTGAGAATAACTTTGAGGATGCAAGTAAATTTTTGAGTGTTTGAGAGTGTCTTTTGATATCTCGAAGAGTCCCATTGAAGTCTTAAAGGATGTCTTTGATGTCTCGAAGAGAGTCTTTGACTATATTTCTTACTTAACGACATATAATTTTAGTTAGGAACAATGACGAATATGACTATTTTAGCGAAGTGAAAGGCTACTTTAGTTAAGAACAGTGTTGGAAAGAGGCTACACATGACTATTTTCTGATGAGAGAAGTGATATTTCAGTTAAGAAATGACAAGGAAACATGATGAAGTGACTATTTTTTAGTTGACTGATGAATACTTTTAGTTATGGAAAAAGAGAAAACATGACGAGGGAGACTATTTTTTGTGCTCCCCAAAGTATAATGTCAGTTAAGAACAGCGATGAAAGATATCTTTGGTTATTTTTCTTACTTGACAAAACATAATTTTAGTTAAGCAAAAAGACAAAACATGATGAACATGGCTTTTTCTGTTGATTGATGGATAATTTTAGTTATGAAATGACAATGAAACATGAAGAACATGGTTATTTTCTGATGACTGGGGAATAAGTTTAGTTAAGAAATGATGAAAGTTATTATTTTTAGTTGATTGACGATGGATAAAAGCTAGTTATGAACAGTTTTGGAAAGTTTCCTTTGACAATTTTTCTTGATGAAACATAGCGGCTGTTAAGAAAGTGCTGAAAGAAGTTTCCTTTGACAATTTTTAGCTAAGAGAAAGGTTGTTTTAGTTAAGAACAGTGTTGAACGAGGCTATTTCTGACTATTTTTAGTTGACTGGATAATAAGTTTAGTTGAGAAATGAGGAAAGTGACTATGTTTTAGTTGATTGGCGAAAGATTTTTTTAGTTATGAAATGACAATGAAACATGAAGAACACGGTTATTTTCTGATGACTAGGGAATAAGTTTAGTTATGAACAGTGTTGGAAAGATTCCTTTGACAATTTTTGGTTGATTGGATAATAAGTTGAGAAATGAGGAAAGTGACTATGTTTCAGTTGATTGGCGAAAGATTTTTTTAGTTAAGGAACGTTAGATAACATGTAAGGGGAAAAACCCAGAGAACATATGGGGAACATGGAAAAGAACACATGTAAGAAAAGTTGATGAATACAGTGAACATGCTGGGAATATGAACTTACAGAGAACATGAAAACATGATAAGGAGAATAGGGAATACAAAGAATGAACAATGGACTTGTGAAGAACATGGAGAATATGACAAAGAATGTAGAAAACATGTAAGTGAAGGTGAAAAACGAAGTGATCTTGTGAGGAACATGAACTTGTAGAGGAACATGAATATTGACAAAGAACACAAAAATATGGAAGTTAGCATGAATATTGAGTATAAAAGTTGTAAAGAGAACATGTGATGAACATGAAAACATAGAAAATATGACTAGAATTTGTAGAGAAAGTAATGAGACTAAGAGAAAGATTACAGAAAAAATGGAGATACTTGTGAAAATAAGAACTGAATGGGACTGTGAACATTTGAAGAACATGGAGTGAACACAGAAAACATGGACAAAAAGTGAAGAACATAGCTGAATATAGAGAAAATATGCAAATACAGTACGATTATTGAAGGTTTGGATACGTTGGGGAGGGGAGGGTAATGTAATTATTCTGATAAACAGATAGGCAGGAGAGGAACTTGGTCGGATATAATTATGTTTGATGATCTAAGGCTGAGGAAATGTAGCTTGGTTAATGCCCCGATTAATTTTACTACGTTAGAAATAAGGTGATCTTAAATATCATGGTGATTTAGTTGGAAAATAAAGAACTTGTACAAATGAACTAAGCTGGGGCACAAGAGTTGAAACTTGATAACTGAACTGGTTTTTATTTACTATGTCTGAAAATGTAGTTGGGTGTTTAAATCTCAGGGGGATTTGGATTGATAGTAATGAATTTACAGGAGTGAACTTGGACAGAGGACAAGAGCTAGAGTTTTATAATTGTTTTCATCATATTTACTATGTCTGAAATACAGAGGGTAAAAATTTCGGGGGAAATTGATGGTTTATTTACAAAGACTTGAGGGTGGAAGAGGGTGGGGGACGAGAGCTGGAGCTCAGTAACTGACTTTATCTTATTTACTAACTTTGAAGTATGTCTGCTTTTAATTTTAGGGAAATTGATGGGTTATTTACAAAGATACGAAAGAGAATTAAGGCGGGGACGAGAGCTGGAGCTCGATAACTGACTTGATTTTATTTACGGTGTCGGAAATACAGAGGGTAAAAATTTAAGGGAAATTGATGGTTTATTTACAAAGATACGAAAGAGAACTAAGGCGGAGGACAAGCGCTGGAGCTTGGTAACTGTTTTGATCTTATTTACGGTGCCTGAAATACAGAGGGTAGAAATTTCAGGGAAATTGGACTGATACTAACGAAGATACGAGAGAGAGCTAAGGCGGAGGACAAGCGCTGGAGCTTGGTAACTGTTTTGATCTTATTTATGGTGCCTGAAATACAGAGGGTAAAAATTTCAGGGAAATTGGACTGATACTAACGAAGATACGAGAGAGAGCTAAGGCGGAGGACAAGCGCTGGAGCTTGGTAACTAGATTACTGTATTGAACTACATTTGAAATATGATTATTTTTAAATTTTAGAGGGATTGGAATGATAGTATTCATTATACGACAGGGGACTAAGGTGGGGGAACGTGAGCTAGAACATGCTTACTAACATGATTTATTTGTGTAAAACTGACTTGCTTAATGAAAAGGAGCAAACATACGATGTTGGAAAATAGTTGAACTGAACTGAATGAAAGGAGAGAGAGAGAGAGAGGAGGGACGGTCCAGATATTATGAAGAAGATAAGATAAGATAAGAGCCGACTGGCTGGCCGGGCGTAAGGTAAATAAAGGTGACGCGAGAGATTGCGAGGTAAGGGGGGAGGGAGGTGATGTGAGGTACGAAACCCTGGCCCGCACAGGTGATTTTCTAAATTTATATGAATAACTAAGGCTTGCATAGACGGATTTTGTAAGTTGAAAACATGTAAAACATGTCCGTAGAGTTCTCATGGAAACCCTAAAGAGCTACATACGTTACTTGATTTTGTCCCATAAGGTCTTAACAAACTTCTATGTCTCGGAAATTATTTTTCTCATAAGAACTTTAACAAACTCATATGACATTATTTTTCATTATAAGAATTCCCTAATTCCAAATCTGTGACTCCCCAAATTCACCTGAAAACCCCTGGCCCGCACAGAACATTTTCTAAATTCACCTGAAAACCCCTGGCCCACACAGAACATTTTTCCCCCCCAAAAAAAAAAATCGTCTGTGAGATGTACTCCCTACTACTGTGGTGATGACGGTGGTGGTGGTGATGACGGTGGTGGTGATGACGGTGGTGGTGGTGATGACGGTGGTGGTGGTGATGACGGTGGTGGTGGTGATGACGGTGGTGGTGCTGATGACGGTGGTGGTGGTGCTGCCGGTGGTGGTGGTGATGACGGTGGTGGTGGTGATGACGGTGGTGGTGGTGATGACGGTGGTGGAGGTGATGACTGTGGTGGTGGTGATGACGGTGGTGGTGGTGATGACGGTGGTGGTGGTGATGACGGTGGTGGTGGTGATGACGGTGGTGGTGATGACGGTGGTGGTGATGACAATGGTGGTAACGACAATGGTGGTAACGACAATGGTGGTGATGACAGTAGTGGCGATGACAATGGAGGCGATGACAATGGTGGTGATGACGGTGGTGGTGATGACAATGGTGGTGATGACGGTGGTGGTGATGACAATGGTGGTGATGACGGTGGTGGTGATGACAATGGTGGTGATGACGGTGGTGGTGATGACAATGGTGGTGATGACGGTGGTGGTGGTGACAATGGTGGTGATGACGGAAGGAGCATAAACAAGAAAGAAGACATAAGAGAGGAGACAAACAGAACAAAAGCAACCAAGGGGAGAGATTTGGGAGAACCTTTGAGAAGTGGATCAAATATTCAAGACCAGAGCACGTGCTTCTTAAGACCCGGGCACGGCGGGT